>NC_134572.1:46746700-46964200 GCF_050947875.1 Dermacentor variabilis
CGAAGCGGTGGACACTACTCACACAAAAAAATTGAAATGCAAAATCGACTAATTAACAAGAATCCATTAATTAACTTTTTAGCTAATTACCTTATCACCCATATGACCCACCGCTCGAACTGGCATCGTATCGGCCTATAGCACTTGCCAGCTGCGTCGGGAAACTCATGGAACGCATGATCCTCATGCGTCTCGAATGGTACCTAGAACACCACAAAATTTACCCTGATTCTATGGCGGGATTTCGACGAGGCCGTTCATCGATTGACAGTGTCATCGATCTAGTGTCGTCTGTAGAACAGCAAAAATCTTGGAAACGATTATCAGTAGTGCTCTTTCTGCACGTGAAAGGCGCTTACGACAACGTTTCCCATCAACCCATTCTAGACGCACTTTTGACAATTGAACTAGGAGGGCGAGTATATCGATGGATCAGAAACTACTTGACACAAATGTTCTTATTCGTACGTGCGGAAGATGGTCCGACTACCGACGACTACATATGTCGAGGAGTTCCCCAAGGTGGTGTTCTAAGCCCTATTCTTTTCAACCTCGCGCATCTTGGGCTGGCCGAATCCTTACCGGAAACAGTGAGTGTCTCAATCTACGCCGACGACATCTGCATCTGGTCATCAGCGGTCACTCGTCTGCAGGTTCGCGCAAGGCTGCAGAAAGCAGCAACACAGGCATCTCACTATCTTCAGACACAAGGCCTTACCATCTCAACAGAAAAATGTGCGTTAGTCGCTTTTACACGAAAACCATTGTCTCATTATCCAGTATGCATTAATGGCCAGCCTATCTCCTACAAGAGAAATCATCGGTTTTTGAGTGTCATTGTGGACCACGACCTCTATTGGAGCCCTCATGTTGCCCACTTGAAGAAGAAGCGCACATCTATTGTTCATGTCTTCGAGTTTATCGCCGGGAAAATATGGGGATCGTCAGTAGGCTCCATGCTACAGTTATATCGAGCCCTTTTTATCGGATTGCTACGTTATAGTTCTCCCGTGCTTGCCAAAACATGCAAGTCAAATCTTCGAGAACTTCAGAGCGTGCAAGCACAGGCACTACGTGTTTGCCTAGGACTTCCGCGGAGCGCCTCAACAGCAGGAACCATTATAATGGCTAGAGACCGTCCGATCACGACTTACATTAGCACCGACACGCTTAGGGTCCATGTTCGTCATGTTTCACGCACGCAATCAAGCTCTCTTGCCTGCCTGCCAGAACGACGACCACAGGCGTCTTTCTCCAAGGAGGTCAGCATCCATCGTGCCTGTCTACCATCAGGCTTCACACCCTCAGCACGTTCAACCTCAGCTTTGTGGTGTTTAGAACCTCAAGTGCGTCTTACGGTTCCAGGGATAAGAAAGATGACCGACCTGCCTACCTTGGCCCTGAAGCAAGCAGCTCTGGATTGTTTGAACACTTTCTACTTTGACCGAGTCCACATATATACGGATGGCTCTTCCACTCAGACCAGCTCCACCGGCGCAGTGGTTATACCATCACGATCAATTAGCATCCAATACAAGATTTCTCACATGACAACATTGACCGGATCGGAGCTTGTTGCCCTCCGAGGTGCCGTTGATTACATTAACAACCAACACACTAATCGGTGGGCAATATTCTGCGATTCGAAGGCGGCCTTACAATGTCTTCTGTCATCTCTTCGTCGCAGGTCGTGTGAACAACTAGTGCCGGGGATACGAGAAATGCACCATCGTATGACAGCGAAAGGACTCGACGTCGTGTTTCAGTGGCTGCCTGACCATTGTAGTATCTCCGGCAACGACCTCGCTGACGAAGCTGCTAGGAAAGCACACGAAGGAGCAACCTTTGTTTCTGTACCTTTATCGCGGACCGACGCAGCCCAACACCTAAGCAAGGTAGCACACCGTATGACATTAGAGAAGTGGCACACACCTGAATTCACCCAAGAACGATTGCATTCCCTCGACCCCTCTATGCAACTGCGGCTGTTACCAGGGCTTCTGCGAAATGAGGAAACAATGCTGTGCCACTTACGCTTGGGCGTCGCATTCACCAATGCATATACGTTTTTGATTGGAATGACTGATAGCGCCGACTGTAATGCCTGCGGTGTCGAGGAAACTATAGAACATCTACTGTGCTACTGCCCATCTTTTCAAAACGAAAAACATGACCTCTGCACAGCTCTCAATCAGCTGGATAGAACACCGTTCACCTTGAAGAAGATCTTGGGACCATGGCCTCGCATATCGCAGCTACAAAAGGCCACAAAAGCTCTGCTGCGATGTTTGAAAGCTACTGGATTGAGTCAGCGTCTGTGATCCGGACTGAGTGACCGAACGATATACCCAGTAGACTTTCTTTTCTTCCTTTAATCTTTCCGTCCCCTTTTCCCTTTCCCCAGTGTAGGGTAGCCAACCGGGCTCAGTCCTGGTTAACCTCCCTACCTTTCCTTTATCATTTGCTCTCTCTCTCTACAAATTGTAGCCGCGGAGTTCGCAAGGCGGATCCAATTGGAATGATTTCTCAGCACGACACCAGTTTCGAGATATAAATTCCCGAACTTTGCGGAGAAATGCATTGGCGTTCCAGTTGTGTGCTTCAGTGCATGAAACGACGTTTTGTTAACAAATTAACTGGAAAGCCAATGCATTTCACCGCAAAGTTCGGGAATTTATATCTCGAAACTGGTGTGATCTTGAAAATTTGTTCCATGTGGATCCGCCTTGCGAACTCCACGGCTACAATTTGTGAATTGCAATATTGGTCATAAGGTAATTAATTAAAAACTTGATTTGTGAATTTCAATTAATTAGCCGATTTTGCATCTTAACGTTTTGTGCAAGTATGGTCCGCCGCTTCGAGCAGACCAGCACATGAACTAGAATTGTGACATCTGCCACAGGCAACCTTTAAAAATTTTTGCAAGTGTTCGCTGAAAGACCCTGTATACATCACGGCTTTATGTTCGCGACCACCACATCCTAAATTCCGTTATCTGCTTCAGGCGATATAACACTCTATTCCGAAAGTAACGCTTGATGTACTATCGTCATACATGCAAACGCGAACAAATCTAAAACAAATAGAGTGTATTGTTGCGTCTCCAGCATCGACAGCATTTGTAATAGGCCCCGATACGTACGTCTGAGAGCACGCCAAAGATAGAAACCGCCTACGGAGCGATTGCATGTCGCACTCCCACATTATAACTATACGCGCGACGAGATTGCTATGTTTTTTTTTTCTTGTTCGCCTTTTCATTTATGCTAATGGTACATTAAGCGTTACTTACAGGCTAGAACTTACAGGCTAGACGGAATAGGATAAATATATATTTAGGCCATCGCCTATTAAGCGCCTCCTTCACAATCGCTGCACGTGCATTCTAGGTCAAAGAAGGCGCTGGCACATACCTTACGCTTGCCGTATATTTAACTCATCTTTTTAGAACACGTTTGCAGTGGCGGTAGCTGAGAAACTAAATGGGTAAGCTGTTCCTGCAACCAAGACGATATCAATTTACCTCACGCGAGCCAGGCGAGCGCGTACGAAACACTCCACATATTTATGGCAGCATATACTAAAGCAGTTAGGTAAAGTTTAAAATTCGTCAGTTTAATGCATTATCATATCAGTGTTTCACAACTAACCTTTCCAGCTATTTCGCAGTCGAAATTGCAACAAAAGGAGCGTTAGGTTCCGACAGACGCAGAATATGCTCCACTATGAAAAAAAAAGAAAAAGAAAGGAAGTTAACTTAGTAGCTTTAAGCGCAGATATTCAAAGGGCCATCTAACCTCGTCTTGCCGTTAATGTCGCACAGGAAGTGTAACAGTCGTATTGTCTTTATTGCCAAATAAGTGTTTCCTTTAAGAGTAGACCACATGCTGTGCGTCCGGGTGGTCAGTCGAGGAGATCATTAGTGCTGTCCCCGTATTTCTGCCGCAGTGAAACGAAACCAGATTGCTGGGTCACTTTCTGTCCTTTCTACTGCCGCCAGTGTGTACACCTGCTGCACTTACACGCGACCAGGTGCTCCCGTTATTGTCAATTATTGAAGCAGTGTGCTTGTCCCGATTACCGAGTGCCTTCCGCGTGTATTCAGAGCGAGCTCCTCTGCCCACTGTTTGCGCAGGTGTTTCCGGTGACAATGTCGATGATGGCGAGCTTCCTGTCGGCGATCGCTATACTCGGTGTGCCTTCAGAAAGCTTCATTCATGGCGCCCAGTACATGGTCAACTTCATCGGTGTCATTGTCGGCATTGTTTTGGCAGCCCACGTGTTTCTGCCCGTGTTCTACGAGATGGATATGATCAGTGTGAATCAGGTGAGGACGTGTTGCTCGGTTGCCGCCTTTAGAGGATACAGTGACAACGATGAAAATATTGAAGAAAAAAAATTTGCCATCACCGCCATCATCATCATCATCGACGGAGAGTGGGACGGGCAGGGATTAGTCCCCTTCCCCCCCCCCTCTCGCCCCAAAGGAAAACTGCCAGACCAGTTTTTCAATAAAGTTTTTGCTCTCACTCAAGTTTGTACAGGAAGATATAAGATGTTTCGAACCTGCTTTTCGTTTCCTGAAAGTTAGTTCAGCACCTACGTCATCTGTAGTATTGTGACGCCTGTGTCAGTGATATTGTGATACCGTGTATTATAGAAAAATGCTTCTGCTTTCTTCTTTTTCTTTTACGTTAATTGTAGAGTAATAATTTCTACACACTCAAATGTGTAGAAATGTATAAAGGCATAGAAGGCCATTGGGAACAAATAACACGTTTAAGGGTGTAAATTTTTTACTTTGATACAACAAGTGTGGCGTAGAGGTAGAAAAGCGGTGGCGTAGAGGTAGAACACCCGCCTCGCGTGCAAGAGGTCCGTGGTTCGAATCCCGGTGCCGGCAATTTTCCACCGGATTAAAAAAAATAATAAAAATTAAAAAAATCCGCGTGTTGATAAAATTGCACAAACAGGCCTGGAGTGTGGCCTGATCCCGGTGACCACAACCGGTAACGCACTCCCTCACCAGAGCAGGATTGGCCACCCTGGTGCAGTACTTGGCCACAACCTCCTATGAACACTACAATCAAACCCCGGCCCTCAGTCCCCAGCAGCTACGAAGCAACTGACCACGGCGGCGGTCAGACCTGCGACGCAGCAGAGGGTGCTAAGAATCACTGGCTCCGGACAGGCCGCCATTGGAATATGAACTTGGCAACGTTTAACGCTAGAACGTTATCAAGTGAGGCGAGTCTAGCAGTGCTATTGGAGGAATTAGAGGGCAGTAAATGGGATATAATAGGGCTCAGTGAAGTTAGGAGGCCAAAAGAAGCATATACAGTGCTAAATAGCGGGCACGTCCTGTGCTACCGGGGCTTAGCGGATAGAAGAGAACTAGGAGTCGGATTCCTGGTTAATAAGAATATAGCTGGTAACATACAGGAATTCTATAGCATTAACGAGAGGGTGGCAGGTCTTGTTGTGAAACTTAATAAGCGGTACAAAATGAAGATTGTACAGGTCTACGCCCCTACATCCAGTCATGATGACCAGGAAGTCGAAAGCTTCTATGAAGACGTGGAATCGGCGGTGGGTAGAGTGAAAACTAAATACACTATACTAATGGGCGACTTTAATGCCAAGGTAGGCAAGAAGCAGGCTGGAGACAAGGCAGTGGGGGAATATGGCATAGGCACTAGGAATAGCAGGGGGGAGTTATTAGTAGAGTTTGCGGAACAGAATAATATGAGGATAATGAATACCTTTTTCCGCAAGCGGGATAGCCGAAAGTGGACGTGGAGGAGCCCGAACGGCGAGACTAAAAATGAAATAGACTTCATACTCTGCGCTAACCCTGGCATCATACAAGATGTGGACGTGCTCGGCAAGGTGCGCTGCAGTGACCACAGGATGGTAAGAAGTCGAATTAGCCTAGACCTGAGGAGGGAACGGAAGAAACTGGTACATAAGAAGCCGATCAATGAGTTAGCGGTAAGAGGGAAAATAGAGGAATTCCAGATCAAGCTACAGAACAGGTATTCAGCACTAACTCAGGAAGAGGATTGTAGTGTTGAAGCAATGAACGACAATCTTGTGGGCATCATTAAGGAATGTGCAATGGAAGTCGGTGGTAACTCCGTTAGGCAGGATACCAGCAAACTATCGCAGGAGACGAAAGATCTGATCAAGAAACGCCAATGTATGAAAGCATCTAACCCTACAGCTAGAATAGAACTGGCAGAACTTTCGAAATTAATCAACAAGCGTAAGACAGCTGACATAAGGAAGTATAATATGGATAGAATTGAACATGCTCTCAGGAGCGGAGGAAGCCTAAAAACAGTGAAGAAGAAACTAGGAATTGGCAAGAATCAGATGTATGCGTTAAGAGACAAAGCCGGCAATATCATTACTAATATGGATGAGATAGTTCAAGTGGCTGAGGAGTTCTATAGAGATTTATACAGTACCAGTGGCACCCACGACGATAATGGAAGAGAAAATAGTCTAGAGGAATTCGAAATCCCGAAGGTAACGCCGGAAGAAGTAAAGAAAACCTTAGGAGATATGCAAAGGGGGAAGGCAGCTGGGCAGGATCAGGTAACAGCAGATTTGTTGAAGGATGGTGGACAGATTGTTCTAGAGAAACTGGCCACCCTGTATACGCAATGCCTCATGACCTCGAGGGTACCGGAATCTTGGAAGAACGCCAACATAATCCTAATCCATAAGAAAGGGGACGCCAAAGAGTTGAAAAATTATAGACCGATCAGCTTACTGTCCGTTGCCTACAAAGTATTTACTAAGGTAATTGCAAATAGAATCAGGAACACCTTAGACTTCTGTCAACCAAAGGACCAGGCAGGATTCCGTAAAGGCTACTCAACAATAGACCATATTCACACTATCAATCAAGTGATTGAGAAATGTGCAGAATATAACCAACCCTTATATATAGCTTTCATTGATTACGAGAAAGCGTTTGATTCAGTCGAAACCTCAGCAGTCATGGAGGCATTACGGAATCAGGGTGCAGATGAGCCATATGTAAAAATACTGGAAGATATCTATTGCGGCTCCACAGCCACCGTAGTACTCCATAAAGCAAGCAACAAAATCCCAATAAAGAAAGGCGTCAGGCAGGGAGATACGATATCTCCAATGCTATTCACAGCGTGTTTACAGGAGGTATTCAGAGACCTGGATTGGGAAGAATTGGGGATAAAAGTTAATGGAGAATACCTTAGTAACTTGCGATTCGCTGATGATATTGCCTTGCTTAGTAACTCAGGGGACCAATTGCAATGCATGCTCACTGACCTGGAGAGGCAAAGCAGAAGAGTGGGTCTAAAAATTCATATGCAGAAAACTAAAGTAATGCTTAACAGTCTCGGGAGAGAACAGCAATTTACAATAGGCAGCGAGGCACTGGAAGTCGTAAGGGAATACATCTACTTAGGGCAGGTAGTGACGGCGGATCCGGATCATGAGACGGCAATAATCAGAAGAATAAGAATGGGCTGGAGTGCGTTTGGCAGGCATTCCCAAATCATGAACAGCAGGTTGCCGTTATCCCTCAAGAGAAAAGTATATAATAGCTGTGTCTTACCAGTACTCACCTACGGGGCAGAAACCTGGAGGCTTACAAAAAGGGTTCTACTCAAATTGAGGACGACACAACGAGCTATGGAAAGAAGAATGATAGGTGTAACGTTAAGGGATAAGAAAAGAGCAGATTGGGTGAGGGAACAAACGCGAGTTAATGACATCTTAGTTGAAATCAAGAAAAAGAAATGGGCATGGGCAGGACATGTAATGAGGAGGGAAGATAACCGATGGTCATTAAGGGTTACGGACTGGATCCCAAGGGAAGGGAAGCGTAGCAGGGGGCGGCAGAAAGTTAGGTGGGCGGATGAGATTGAGAAGTTTGCAGGGACGGCATGGCCACAATTAGTACAAGACCGGGGTTGTTGGAGAAGTATGGGAGAGGCCTTTGCCCTGCAGTGGGCGTAACCAGGCTGATGATGATGATGATGATGACAACAAGTGTGTGTTTGCAATTAGTTACGTTTGTGATGTGAGATATTGCATAAAGATAGTTCATGTGGTTATTTCCGTTATTTTAGGGTTTCAGATGGCTATAATTGTTATTTTCATGTTTATTTGTTTTTGTTTTTGGGTGGTCTAAATACTGTGTTTCTTTTGTACTCTGGTACAAGTTCCTTTGCACTGCTCAGATCTTTATCTCGCATGCTGTTCTGCTGTATCTGCATTCTACCGTCCGCCTGGAACTCCGTCAGATTGTTTATAAAGCTCCTAGTTCATGTAACCAGCCATAAGTGTCTGGCAAACACAGTGCTTTGAACTTAATTGAATATCTGAACGACCTGTACAAACCCACTCTTGTGAGCACTAAGGCCTCTACAGTTTTGAAAAGCGCGAATTCGTCGGACACCAGTTTCTGTACTCCGAGTAAGCTACTTCGCATATCGTATTTTAATGCTTCCTTGATAGTTCCAACGGCGGCACCGCTATAACAAAAATTTCTAACAAATTACGGACATCACTACATGGAGTCGTCGCATTCAAACGCAATTTATTCATTCGCCGCTAGAAGTGAATGCACTGTGGACCCGCTGCCTTTAATTGTTGATCAACGGGACCTTCTTAAACGGAGGGCTCATAAACTAATCAGAAGTAAGACGAACACTAAAGCTTGTGGCCCTCTTAAGTGCTTGTGCGTTTGTAGCTTACACTTTCTCACCGCCTTTCGCAACGAGACAAAACAATCCGCTTGACGAGTTGCACGGAATCGAAATACAAATGCCTTTTTTTGGCTTAGGATTCGTAGTGATATATTCGTAAGGAACAAATCGCTACTGTTCGTAATAAATATTCTGATTTTAAGGAGATTTTGCCTCCGCGGAGGCTAAAATCGTAGTCAGCGACTCCAAGACCGCCGTCAAGAACTACACCAAAGAAAGAGTCTCGCCGGAAGCGCTAAGAATTTTAACCAACTTTCGTGAAGATCGAGATGTTCACATTATATCGGCACCCGCACACTCCTCCCTTCCCGGGAACGAAATAACGCACAACCTCGCTCGATAAATGACGGACCGAGCAGGTGACACGCAAATACTGGAAACGGAGAGAGAACTGATTACCAGCTTTAACGAGATCACCAAACACTAGGAATTTCTTGTCCTAACAAGTTCTTTCATGCATTAAAAGCGATAGAATCTCTTGATCCCTAAGGCTTGATGAATATCGCATGTACGCCTAACAATTATCGTGACCTATAAAGAATCCCAGTTGCAAATTACATTTATTTCTTTTAGTGCCTCTTTTTTTTTTCACCGTGTTCTACTGTATCTTCATCACCGCGGTTGTTGTTTTTTTGCAACTTATTATTTGCTTTGTTCTTTGCCTTTTCATTATGAATCTTTGTAATCATTGTGCTTTATGTACTTTTTTTCACATGTGACATATAACATCTGCAACGTGCCTGTGTCCGACTTGGCTGTATGCAACGTGGCTTTGTGCTTTTGTGTCGGCGTATAATAAGCTGTTTTTTACTTACACGATTTTATGGAAACCTGCAATTTTTAAGCTTGTTTTTCTTCTGTACACCCCCCCCCCCCCCCTCCCACTGTAATGCCTGAATCGGCGCTGCGTGTACTAAATAAATAAATAAAAGAACGACACGTACAGGGCGCACTAACAATTGAAGCTTTGTTCACTGGATGCACAAAATAACTACTGACTGAACCTGAATAAACAGAAGATAGGAACATCTATAAGAACGGCACGTACGCAGGGCTCACTAACAAAAGATGGCGACATATATATGTTCCCATCTTCTGTGTATTCGTGTTCAGTCAGTACTTATTCTGCTCATCCAGTGAGTAAACCTTTAGTTATTAGTGCGCCCTGTGTACGTGTAGTTCTTCGTCTGGTCCTTTGTGTTCTCTGTCGCTTTTTTACCACGTATATGAACCAACTAGCCCAAAAGTACGTCTTGACCATTGTTCCTCCTCCTTAAAGAGATTTTGAGTTCAAATCCGAAAATGAAGTTTGCCGTAGACAGTGTGAATCGTTTACACTATTGGACGTTTTTATTATTATTATTATTATTATTATTATTCGCTTGCTCTTTTTTTATGCAGTACCTGGAGAGGAGGTTCAACTCCGTGCTCATTCGAAAGCTTACGTCCGTCATGACTACTATCCAAATGGTAATTTGTATTTAACATATTTATTTGTGGGAAAATTCGGCATTTACTTCTTTTTGTACCTTTCAGTGTTTTTACATGGGAGTAGTACTCTACGCTCCGTCACTTGCACTTGGATCAGGTGAGTGGACTCCCTTTGATTGGTATTTCGCATTGACAACATTTGCATTGAGAACACTCGCATCACTTATCTCGCACGTCAAAAGCAGTGTGAAGCAGGCTACAGCAATTAACGCCTTAGTGGGGTAGATCAATCGTCTTTTGATTGATTGATTGATTGATTGATTGATTGATTGATTGATTGATTGATTGATTGATTGATTGATTGATTGATTGATTGATTGATTGATTGATTGATTTTCAATATGTTTGTCCATAAGTATAGTTGCGTGGAGTTCTAGAGAGAAGACTGCGCGGTTGATAAGGAACGCAGGTATTCAAATGATATGCCATCCCTTTTCTCCACGACCCTCCCCCTCAAGCAAGGAGGCGGTTGCTTCTTAATAAGCAGGGAGTGAGAGCAGCGGGAGCAGTCGGAAGGTGACAGGAACATCGAGATGACTGAATATGTTTTCTTTCTGTCCGCCTGGCATTTGTCGTGAAAAACTTACGCACTCTGAATGGCTCACCTGCATTGTAACGAAGCTTGCCAGAATACTCCGCCGACGAACGGGATACAAGAAGAGTCGCTAGAATGAGCGTGGCTCTCCTGGCGTGAAGTGTACTTCTTCATACTGTCCTTGACATTTTAGCCACCGAACTTGAACTTTCAGTCCCTTTACTTGTCATAAAGTCAGACTTTGGGCTTGATGTGGACGCTGTAATTTTTACCTTAAAACTTATCCACGCAGTGACAGGCCTTCCTGTGTGGCTCTCCATTGTGCTGAACGGAGGCGTGTGCGCCTTTTACACAGCAATTGTGAGTAGTGACACATTGCATTACAGTTATCTCTCTTCAGGTGTCCTCGAATAGTTTTTAATGCTGCCACTGCTAACAGATACAAAGTCGTAAGAACAATTATTATTGCGTAAATTGGTACACTGAATAGAGGTAATCAAGATATAAATGTGAAAGTACGAACAAACGAAGGGCTACCGTAAACGTCCACTTTGATGACCTACACACTTGACTTCAACTCCTTATGTCATAGTTCTTGAAATTACCTCTGACTGCGTCGCAAGAACAGAGAAAGATCGCCACCTCGTGGTGGGCAAAAGCTTTTCAACATGCCAACTCAAATCGATGTCAGCTTCGGTCGACTTCCAAACCTGTGCATGTGCCATCAACACTCTGGAGCAAAGAAGCGATAGCTCACTCGAACCTGCCTTCCGCTCCTCCGCAAGCGAGAGAAAAATTTGCGAGGTCTTGTAGTAAGTGCACGTGTACTAATAAGTAGGCGCGCATAAGCCGAAATATTGTTAATTTTATTTTGACTTTTTCTACCCAGCTGTAACTAAGTTTGCAGGGTATCGACACCTACTATACCCTTGGCGCAGAAGTGTCTTTTAGACTCATAAGACTGAATGAACTTTCACTCGATTGCGGCGTAGAATAACTTCCTTAAACTTTTATCAACACAGGGCTAGGCTGGCTCCTTCCCCGCTGTGCCCGTTTGGCCGAGAAGACGACGAAAATTAATTTTTCTTCTCTCATTCCGTCCTCAATTCATAATTGCAAGGAAAAACATTTTAGGTGCGACATTTGGACGAATTGGAATGAATTTTTCAATTGCTTAAATCCTTTCTCTCTGAGCATCCTCTTTCGGGCAATGTCACAAAGATGCTTGCTCAGCCGTTGAGAGTTTATAATTGTTTCAAAGAAATCTTCAGTTTGAATTTCTAATTGGTCGTGTTATTTTCTACTCCTTTGTTTCTTCCCCACTTATATAAGTTGCTAATTGTCTTCATCTAATTTCTTCCGGGCTAATCGCCCATAGTGCGTATGAGCCATAAGCAGATGGCAAACAAACGAACAATTTCGGACCGACGGTTCAACAACGCCTGCTTACGATACCAGCAGTTGACTGCAAGAGGACGTAATAGAAAGACTGAGAATAGGTGCGAAATGAGGCCTCGTGCATTTCCCTCGCAAATAATTATATATTGAACTCACAGGTACGCGGTAACACGTTTATAAATAGCGGCAAAAGACGCTCAGGGCAAGTATTTGGCGCCCCAGACAGCTTTGCTAACTATGCCTGTATAACTGACACATTATAACCAACCAGCCAAGCAACATGAAAGAAATAAAGATGTTCAGTGACAATCATCAACATCATGATCATCGCTACAGCACTGTTTAAGTCCTGCACGACAAAACCTCCTTGAGCACCTTTCACATTTTAAAGTTCGCGTTACAAAACTACAGTCCCAGCTGCCGCGGATGCCTGTTTCGAGTCGGTAGATCAGGAATGTAGCTAAGGATATTACAAATACATTCCTATTTCGCAGGGTGGCATCAAAGCCGTCGTTTGGACCGACGTGATACAGATGGTGTTGATGCTTTCTGGGTTCTTCATCGTCACCATCCAGGTAAGGACACTTCCGTCGAAACAGGCACATCGTAAAACCGTATCGAGCTTGCAACTTGTTCCGCTGACGCAGAAAAACAGGCATTCCGTGCACAAAACGTTACTGAGGCGAAAGCCTTAAATGCCTCGTCAGACGATGACCCTGAAAACGCGGCGTGCGGTACAGAAAGTCATGTGAGTTCGCCTCGCGCACACACGGGTTCGCGCCACTGGTATGGTATGGTATGGTATTCCTTATGCGATGGCGCACAACCACTGTGGGGGATTGGCCAAGATTTGGATGAAATTAGGCTATCTTTATTAAAAAACTGAAAATGGTAAAGCTAATAATGGAGGAAATGAACAAAAATAAAATGTTTAAGAATTCAAGAAAATCTCTTTGTAGCAATTATAAAATCCTCCACGGTTGAGCAAATATCCCTGTGGCACTGTCCAAGAGAGGAGGCTCCTAGAGAAAGGATATTTAAAATTGAAAAGCTCAAACCAAGCTGTGTAAATGTTGATTCTAGATTTTTTCTTAAAGAAGTGAAACGGCGGCAGAATATGCTGCTCGCTCATTCGTCGGCGTCGTCGTTTTCTACAGCTGGCTCCGATGCCGCTCATGATGCCAATAAAAGGCAAAGTTAATTGAGATAGAGTTAACGCAGGCACTCGAACCCACGACCTTCGGTGGGAGTCGAACCCTCGAGCTTATATTGTAGTAGAACACACGACCTTTGGTGTTAAGGCCAAGTTAATTAAGCCACAGTTAATTAATATAGAGTTAGTTAAGGCACTCGAATCCATGATCTTTGGTAGGAGTGGCACTCTCGACCTTTGGTGTTCATAAGGGCGAAGTTAATTAAGGCGCAGCTAATTAACATAACGTCAATTAAGGCACTCGAACCCATGAGCTTTGGTGGGAGAAAAATATAAGTAACAACGCCTTCGAATGAGAATGTCAAGTAATTTAATTAATGTCTCTTGAGCGCGCAGGCTTCCGCCTTCACCCTCTTTGGCGTATACTAAAGAGGCTCGATTTTTTCCAACAATTTGTTGAGAGTCCTTCGGGCGAAAAACTTCAACGGAGAAACAAGCGTGTTATATCGCACTAGGCGCGACGAATATTTGCTATAACTGGACTTCCGACTGTTGGATATCGAACGAAAAACGGCCAATAACATCCGCCGATAAAAAAATATTTCCTAATAAGGCAAAAACTAAACATCAAGAAGGACAATTTATTAGCAGCTTTCTACCTTTATGAAAATTTAATTTAATTTTATATATGATACAAGCTATTGTTCCGGCTGCCTTGTACTTCAGAAAATAAAATATTTTTTAATGAGCCACGTTTGTTTTGAGCACTGCTTCAGCTATGTTGCATCAAAAATTTGTGGCTTTAAAGCGCAGGCATATTTTAAACAATAAGCAGAAAGCGGAGTGCCGGAACGAGCAGGCATGCGGCCAGCACAGAAACAAAGTGCGGGCGTGGGCTTCGGAACCACTGCGTGTGCTCTACCCCGCCTGCGCCGCCGCCGCCGCTAGAAAATGCGCTCCGCGCCAGCCATGCGTTCCCGCGTTCACGCTGTCTTTCTGAACAACGAGCGATGCACCCGGCGGAAACGCTTCGTCTGCCGGTGCTGGTAAACGAGCTGCCCGAGCGGAGGCTCAGCACCGCCGCCGAGAGCACCTTGTCCTTAAGAATAAAATTATTTGCCATCATATATCACTAATTCAAAACACCTAAATTATCCTGTCTTCTTTTGCCACCACTCTCCACCTCCTAGTTGGTGCTGTGCCGTGCTCCCTCAAGGTCTGCAGAAGACAGTGCTACCCTTTCCCTTTTTCATAAAGAATGATTTCTCTCTCTCTCTCTCTCTCTCTCTCTCTCTCTCTCTCTCTCTCTCCAAAACGGCTGGGCTTGAAGTTCGTATTAGGGACTATCGTCATTGTCGGTGAAACTTTTAGGCAATTAAACAAAAGAATTGCGCCATATTCTCGCCAGGAACGAACGCCGAAATGTATAATGCCTTCGCATAAAAATGTATACCTCGTCGAATGCTTATGATTGAAATAAGTATAATCAACCACATTTTACATCTCTCCGGTGGAGGCGTAATGAAAACTCTTTTGTAACGAGCCTTGCCTGAAGCCCAAGTGGTCAAAAATGTATCTAACAGCTTCAGCTACAACACCTCTCATAGACTTTGCGTAACGTTTAGGTGTGGCCAGCCAATCAATTTTGTTGTGTATGTCAAGGTTACAGCGCTACGAGAGACGCCGCTATGTGAACGCTATAATTCATGATATGTGAACTCTGTTGCTATGTGGAGAGTCTTGAATGAATTTAGCTATTCATTATCACTTGACGTGTAAAGCCGTATTCGCATTCTACCCGCCCTGAAATCGCTCTGCCCCGTGCTGGAATGGAGTCACGTGCTCAAGGGAAAAACGCGCTAGGCGATCAGCTGTGGTTGAGCATACCGGACAAAGTAGACTCGTCGCCAACATTACGTTGCTAACGGAACAAGAAGATTGAAACGTTGTTTTTTTTTCTTCTCCAGGGCTTGATTATGACTGGTGGACCTGCTGCAGTTTTCGAAGCTGTCGACAAACGTGGACTACTGGAGTTTTTTGAGTAGGTATAAGTACAGCACGACTAACATAAGAACGTTATATCTAACAAACATATTTGCATGGGGCATAACGCTTCTGCAATGCGTCACAAATGTTGCAACTTACTTATTTTTAAAAGAAAAAAGCCCTGGTTGTCTTAACCATTAGAGGCCCGTGTGCATGCACCACGAGATAAATTGGAAACTGTCGCATCACTGAAAAGCAGTGCGTAGGTTTCCTGCGCAGTAACTCAGGAAGTGCCCTCCACAAGTTGCCTTTACTGTATCAAGACAATAACATTTTTATAGGACTTCAGTCAGAAGGCTAGAGCATTTGTTCAATATTTTTTCTACCGCCATGGCGACGCCGGCACTCAGATGGCTGCGGGAGGGAAAACTCTCGTGTAGTTAGCTTACATTTAGTTTAGAGTTAGGTACACGTTAAAGCATCTCTCATGATCAAAATAAATTCGAAGCCCTCCACTGAGGCGTCTCTCATAGCCTCAGTGTTGCTGTGGAACGTTGAACGCACTTACGAATGCGCGCGTGTGCGTGGATGTGTATGCGCGCCTGTGTGCGCGCGTGTGTGTGATGTATTTTTTGTTGCGGTGTATGTGTGCTGTATTGTGTGTTGCGGTGTGTGCTGCGAGAGATAATAATTTGTAGACAAGTCATCTTTTTCACAATCTTCTTCGCCCTGCATACTACAGTCTATATTGCCAAAAATGACAAGTGCGCACCTTAAGCCGCATCTCATGCTAAGCCATTGACAGAGCCTGACAGTCATGAGCTCAAAGCAGCAGGGCGCCAGTTGTGCTCTTACTATACTCTAAACACGCCAACCTTTAGAAAGGTGTACATATGACATTTTTATAGATATGCAAGCGCCGCTCTTTACCGTAAATAACGGCAGGAGCTGCGCGAGCTTTGATAAATTGGTTGTTTTCCTAGGTCATAATGTAGCATCAACCTATAGTAGCGTAAGTGATTGTATACATTAGTTACTGTGTCGGCTCCCTTTAGGGAGCTAAAGGGAGCCTATACAGTAGCTCTATTAGGATGGATGGATGGATGTTATGAGCGTTCCCTTTGGAACGGGGCGGTGGGTTGCGCCACCAAGCTCTTGCTATTATACTGCCTAATGTCCGACACTATACATGATTGTAGCGTCACCCCTGGCGGCACAATTTCGCAGTGTTTGCTTTTGTACGTATTACAAAGGTCGGGCCTCATTTTATAGCATTGCATAAAGGGACAGTAAAATAGAAGCGATTTTAGCCGTATTAGTAAATTACCCTTCAGCAATGCCAAAAAACAAAGCTTCTTACAGTCAGAAGCTTCATAAGCCAGAAAAGACGCAAAAGCCGAATACCAGTGGTGACGCCGCCTTGATATCAAGAACTTTTGCTGATCCACGGAGGGCCAAACATCAAAAAGCGTTTCAAAAGTACATCGAAAATAAGAAATGCAGAGTTTCGAAAGAACATTTCATCAGCGTAACTGATACCGTGTTTTGAGTGCTTAGGGCGGTGGATTCACAGCGAGCGTATGCTAACAGACTCTTCCGCCCTGCTTCCCGATGGCAAGCATGAGCTTCGACTTTCAGAAGACCTTCACCTTCTGGAACGTGGTCATCGGCTGCTCTATCACCTGGAGCATGGGATTCTGCACCAACCAGAGCATGATACAGCGCTTCTGCGCCCTCGGCTCCATTCGCAAGGCACGCACGTGAGTCTGCGCTCAGAAGACGGGCGTGCTCGATGACCCTATTTCGTCAGAATACAATGCCATGGGTTGTTATCCCTGCCCTGCAGGTCACCGCGGAGATAACCTCGATCTGTAGACTATGTGCCTTTAGGATGGTAGTTACTTCGATTGAGCAGGAGCGTATACGGTTAAAAGATGTTTATCTCCTTTAGCGCTTGTCAACAACTACGAAGGCAGCCCCAATATGCGGACAACAGATGCCACAATTCGTGCGCTTGAGGTGCCGTACACTGTATTAGCAGCTAAGCCTTAGTTCCTACGTGTAATCATACTCTGTCCATTTTTTGGACGGTGTCGTAAAGCAATCAATTGAATAACCAGTTTATTAGTATCCTAATGTACGGTCAATATTTTTGCTTATTTAACTGTAATCACATGACGATATTTATCAAAGCTGCCGCACTTGATCAAAAAGCTCGCAGTTCTGAGCATCACAATTTGGTAATCACAATGGTAATCACAATTGTGGCACTAACACTGTTGAGAAGAATTTACAGTCATTGTAATGGTTCTACAGACGCCGGAAGCTGTCGTTTCGCGACCAACTCTACAAACCACTCCACCGCTTGACAAATGTGTTTTATCATTAGGGCTCGCCTGTAAAGGCGGCACGAAAATTTCAGTACAAGTGAGTCTAGCAGTAGTTGAGTCGCTTCTCGACAATGTTATTGTCTCTTATCATTTTTAGCCAGCGATGCGCGCGTTCCGATGCACCTTTCATATCGCAGGCTCGCACTCGCAGGGCGCTGTACATCAACATGCTGGGCGTCATAGGAGCGATGACGCTAGCTGTGTTCTGTGGCTTGGTGCTTTTCACGCTCTATGAACAGTGCGACCCCGTCAAGGCGTCCGTTATCAGCAAGTATGACGAGGCAAGTGAAAAAAAAAAAGAGGGTAAACTCTTTGCATCATCTCTTTGAAGGCTGCTTACGGCTTCTAAGAGCACGGAGGAATTATTCCGCATGGAGTTCAATAATTCCATGCATGTTCGACACATATTGTGACAGTAATGTTGCGGAGCTCATACGTAATCCTTATAACTTTTGTGAGAACTGTACAGATAACATATGAGAAGCGTGTGGGAATTATTGGACTGGATGCGGAAAGGTTCCAGTAAGCTGTAGAATGTGTAACGGGTCATTTTTGTTAGTCTTTTGTGAGGTCTTCGTGATGTTGGCATGTAGAAGTGGAGCTACACAGGCAGTCTGCCAAATAACTCATGCAGCGGCTCCCTAAAGACAAACAAGTGTTATGATGACCATCCTCATCAAGCAAGGAAATTTGACAGCAATCATAATACCAAATAATGTACAGAACACAGGTGCACATTTTTTCGCCAGCTGTAGGAGCCGTGTCCAAGAACACCACGAATGCATTTTGTAACGACAGAAGCTGCTGTCACCTCTGAAGTTAAGTCACCCCAATTCCCGTTGTAGCAAATAAATTATCTGCAGTCCATACCTTAGCCTATCACCACGGCTAAATTGCTCTTTTAGTAGTGTTGTTAAGCTCCCCCATAAATCTGGTACTTTGTGTTAAAATTGACGTTACCAAACACACGGACCAAAACTAATTAGCTTATCCAAAGACTTATTCTGGTTGCAGTTGATGCCGTACTTTGTAATGGACACATTGGATTACCTGCCCGGCATAGCTGGGCTCTTCGTCACAGCTGTCTACAGCGGATCACTCAGGTACGACGGGAGCACTGCTATGTTTTTATTTATAAAGATCAAAAGCGCAATTACTCAATACGCACCTGGTTCACTGGAGAAGCAGCGACGGCGAGAATGGTGCAAACACAATACTAATAACGAGTTCTTAACGTTAGCAAGCATTTTAGAAAGCTAGCAAATTATCAAGTAAAGCAAGGTGACTTCGCATCAGTAATCGGACATCCGCGCCTTGTTTGGCGTGGGAACTGGTATTGTTTCTGTGCTTTCGATACCAAATCAAAGTAGGAAAGGTTATGTCAGCCTGTGTCAGTTGTCTTTGAGCAATCCCAATTCGTGGCATCGGGTTTTCTCAGCATCAGGCTTGTGTTGTTTTTATTACAGCACGATGTCGTCAGGCTACAATGCCCTGGCTGCCATCACATGGGAGGATTTCTTAAAACCGAAGCTGAAGCTGTCACCGAGAGGCGCCATGTGGGCAACGAAGGCAATCGGTATGCGTGGACAGATTGCCCCTGACTTCCTGCTGTGCTACAATCGAACATCCTTATAACACAGAATCAATAAATAAGCAAAAAAATATTTTTACCATATCAGCCATTTCTTCCCGCACATCGGATAAGAGGGTATTTTAGAACAGGACCGTTTAAAACACGATGCAAGGGAGAATCGGGTGACTCGAAATCAGTTCGCTCTCTGGAAAGCCAGAGCTCGTGTAAAGGTACGCAGTGCAGGGAAATAAAATAGTGTCAGCCCCACTTCAAACACCCACTGAGTTTTCGCTCGCTCGGAAACTGCAAGCTATAGCTGTGAGCCAACGCTACCTTATTCCCTACAGATTTATTTATTTTTATTTATTTATGCAATAGTGTCAATCCCGTCAGGGATCATAACAGAAAGGGCATTCAAAAAAGTACTCACATGCAAACATGACAGCGATAGACGGTTCAAAAACACACATTATTACGTTGAATAAACTTATACATCGGCAGGAGTAAAAAAATATACAATGAGGTTCATGCTGCAAGGTCGTAACAAAGTGATACAGACAATAAACAAAATAATTACTGAGATGTAAGTAGATCGTTTTCAACAAGCGTGATAAAGGCAGTTAGTGATGAACTATTAACAAGCTCACGTTCAAAGCGTTCCAATCGCGTATAGTCTGCGGAAAGAATGAATACCTGAAAGTGTCAGTACGGAATGCAAACTCGTTTAGTGTGTGCGTGTGTGCGTGTGTGTGTGTGTGGGGGGGGGTTTATTACGTGCTTTCCTCGTTTGAGATTTCGTTATGTATTGTGAGGTATCCAGACTTAATTGATTGTTTATGAGTTGGTAAATGGTTTTAAGGCGCGCTAATTTTGCTCTGTTTTGAAGGGTTAGCATCCCGGCCTCTTTGAGTAGTTCTGTCGGTGAGTCTGCTAGCCTATGTTTCTTAAAAGTGTATCTGAGCGCCTTTCTCTGAACACTAAGTTTTTTAATCAGCTTGTTAGTGAAAGGAAACCAAACGACATTTGCATACTCTAGTACCGGTCTGACAAGTGTTTTATATGCTAGCAGCTTTATATCAGATGGTACTAGTCTGAGGCGTCTATTAACGAAAAATAACTATTTCAATGTGGTTGCCGTGACTTTGTTAGCGTGAGCATCCCATCTGAAGTCAGAGGTTAGTAATATTCTTAAGTATTTGTATTCTCAGACGGAAGCAAGATGAATGATGCTTAGTGTATACTGAAAGAGTGATCTATGTTTCTTCCTGGTTACCTATAATAGAACAGATTTGTTAACATTGATAGTCATCTGCCAATCTCCGCACCACTTGGTTACTGATGCTATGGCGTTATTTAAAGCTATATGATCGATGACAAAGTTAATTTCCTGATATAGTACGCAGTCATCGGCAAAAAGTCTAATGTTTTTAAAAATGCTAGCAGGAAGGTCGTTTATAAAAATTAGGAATAACACTAGGGCTAAGACGCCTCCTTGTGGTACACCTGATGTGACGTCGGCTGTTACGGATTTCTCGTCGTTAATTTGGGCAAACTGAGTACGGTTAGTGAGGTAATCAATAATCCAGTCTAAGATTGGGCTAGTTCCTAAAGTTAGTTCAAACTTCCTAGTAAGTTTTGGTTGTGACACATGGTCGAAGGCTTTCGAAAAATCTAAGAAAATGAGGTGAAATTGTTTCTGGTGATCAATAGAGGTGGTTACGTCATGCACGAGTTCAATTAGTTTAGTAACGGTAGAAAGTCCCTTACGAAAGCCATGCTGGAAAGGTGTTAGAATTTGGTTATCATCTAGATAGGTATTTATGTGGTTTAAGATGATGTGCTCAAGTAGCTTGCATATTGTGCTGGTTAGTGAGATTGGTCTGAAGTTTGAAGGATCTGATTTGCTGCCTGATTTACCTATTGGTGTTATTTTAGCTGTTTTCCATTCTTTAGGAAGGGTGCAGGACGGCAAGAATTTGTTATAGAGTATTAAGAAAAACTTCGCAATCCACTCGGCATACCTGCGCAGAAATGTTTTAGAAATGTTATCAGGCCCCGGTCCTTTTTTAGTGCCTAAATTTAGTAGAAGGTTTAAAACTCCAGCTTCGGTCACAGTAAGGGGCCCTAGTTACTTGCCGGTGCAGGGGCTATTGCGGGTTGCATTTCCATCGTCTGCAGTGAAACTGTAACAAAAGTAGTTATTCAGTGTGCTTGCAGTATTTCGGTTTTCCTTCGAGGACGGATGACTTTCATTATCCACTTTAGGATTTAAGTAGCGCCAGAACTTTTGGGGAGAATCTCTTACGAAATTTGTTAGCGTATTTGAAAAATAGAAAGCTTATTTTAGATTTTAAATCGTTAATGGCTAATTTTAATTTTTCGTCTGTTCCTTTTTATGGGTGGCGTCGTTGCGTTTTTTTTTTTTTTTTCAGTCGTCGGACCTTCCGCTTGGCATGAATTACAGTTCGAGTAATCCATGGATTATTCTTTCGCGTTATTTTAGTCTTGGTAGGAACGAAATTAGTAATGCAATACGATAAAATATTTTTAAACCTACGCCATAGGGCTTCCATATCGGTATTAGTGTCATCTAAGAGTTGACGGAACAATGATGGCTCTTCAGATGTGTCAAGTATGCTAGTGTCATCAGCTCGGCTGTAGTGAGGATATGTTATGTTATTTTTGATCGGGAAGAGGGTGTAGTGTAATGAAACGGGACAGAACACATTATTAGTTTGTGGTCAGGCAGGCCTTCTAGTACTTCTACGTTCGCATCATGATAAGGGAAATGATTGCTCAGGAACACTAAATCTGAATGGTTGTTACAGCTAGTTCCTTGTACGCGGGTAGGTTCTGTTACGATCTGCGTGAGGTTGAAAGAAAGCATTATATCGAAAACAACTTCCGCGCAAGGTGAATTATGTTGCAGTGTACTCCAGTCGATGTCAGGAAGATTGAAGTCCCCTAGCAGTATTTGTCTGGCGCCCTTAACATGACGTTGCATGTAAGTACACAATGATTGAAATATGTCTGAATCATAACAAGGACTGAGATAAACGCCTCCAACAAAGATAGCGCTACTAGAAAAACAAATTACAAAAATCGCTTCCACTCCGTCAACTTCAGGCATTGTAACGAAAGGGACTTCATCTTTTATTAACAAAGCCACGCCTCCACCACCTGTTGGCCGGTCCTTAGGAACTATAGCGTAGTTCGGAGGAATTATTTCAAAATTGTTAATATCTTTTGTTAGCCAGGTTTCCGTAATGGCTAGGAAATCCGGCTCGAAACCCACGAAGCCCACCCACTCACTCAAGGTAACCGAGCTTGTTGACAATGCTACGCGCATTTATTTTCATGAAAGTTATTTGGGACGTTGCGGACGGCGCGGGCGTAGGATTCGTGCTTCTGTGTCCTGGATTTTTTGTTAGGTTTAAAGCACGTGTAACAGGGCACATGTCTTTCTTTTTTTTTTTTTTTCATTGTCCCAAAAATATAGTTCCCCGTTTATCTTTAGTTTGTCATAAAACAGAGACACATTATCGCCGGAATCTTTATTGGTTTGCCGTATTTCCGTAAGTTTCTTCTGATGTGGCGAACGCGGGTTGAAATATCTTCACTGATGGTAAACGCAGTCCCCTTTAGTTTGTGACAATTTCGCAAAATATTCGCTTTGTCCCTGACATCTAGAAGCTTCAGTATTATTGGTCTTGTTTTGTTTTTGTTTTTTTCCGGTCTACCTAATCTGTGGATGCGTTCGATCGCGACTTCGTCCAATTTCAAGGAACCTTTGACAACCTTTTTATTCACAGAGCACTCCAGCGACTCACATAACGTAGACTATGAGATTCGACCTTCTCGAGCGATTCTCGAGGTCATCTAGCCTTAATTCCAAGGATGACACCACCTGCTGAATATTAGTGACCTGTTTCGTAGGCGAGGAAAGGTTGTCTTCAAGGAAAGTTAAGCGTTCTAATTTGTTGTCGATTGATGTTAACCGTTCTTCCTTTATTGCTTTTATGTCCTCTGCAGTCTGTTGTAGCTGTCGTGAAAGTTCCGCAATATCGGGTCTGGGTTTAGTTTCAACATCACCGGCAAGCAATAGCAACTTTGTTATGTACACTACGTCAGACACTGTACCGAGAAGTACCGCAAGGCAAGGCAGCACGACAAGACAACGCTCGCTAGAGCGAAAGCATTTTCCAAAACGCTTTCTTACCTGCACGAGGAAGACAAGCGGATTATTCATCTGTGAGCAAGCCCAGCTGCCGTGCCCTTTGGGTTGTGATGTCTCGTCGACAGCTTTTATAGTCCAGGAGGCCCGCAGCGCCACTACGCACGACTGGAATACTGCACTGTTGCTGCCGCTAGGAGTTGACGACGGTACGCCACGGAACCCATCCGAAGATTGCAGTATCGGAGACGCCGAAGAACTGTCATTCTGGCGCAGAAGCACATAGGCGACTCGGAAGTGCTGACATGGTTGTTGGTTTCCCGCCGGTATCACCAGCAGGCTGGCGATGAACTGCACGAAGAAGACAAGCCGATTATTCATCTGTGCGCAAGCCCAGCTGCCGTGACCTGTGGCTCAAAATTTTTTAGCACATATCCATTATGATGGCACCTTTAGATATGGAACATTGACTTTAACTTCTTGCCCTTTTGTAACTTGTGCTTCACTCGAGCACTTCATGCGACCACAGTCGCTTTCATTCACCTTGGTTCTCGTTCGTGAGTGTATCACACAGGGATGCTAGATGCAATAGCCTCACACATCGTAGGGCGCACCAAAACGGGTGATCGTGAGGCTCTGCTCGGTGTTCACGAGGCACGTCGCTTGCGCCTTGGTGGAGCAATTGCTCGTAGTGTCTGTTTTGCGAGTGCGCCAAGCTTCCTTTGTTCATTCCTCGGCGCATAATTAAAATTATTACCTGGAGCCGACTACAGCCCTTGTAAAGTTATCACTCAAAATATTCAGCTAACAAAGGTCACATGAAAGACGGGAAGTATACAAGCGCTTGTGATCGCCGCCTTTCCTGTATCCGGGGTTCGTGTCGCCTTCTTTGCTCTTCAGGCAATGATGAACTACGCCGAATGAACTCTGTTCATGCTAAATAATTTGTGCTTATCTTCATTCATAGTATATTGATTTGCAAGCACGTGTTTTGCCTATCGCTAGCCCCGCAGCGTGTAACTTCCGCCTAGCTCAAGTATGTCCAACATTAATAGTCCTGCGGTGTAGCATTGTCAGACGGGGAGTGGCAAATATTGTTTTGCACCTGGCGCGGCTTGCACGAACATTTACTAACGAAAATAATAACAAATTTAAGAACGCGTTCTTAAACATTCCATAGACAACGCCTAGTCCGCACAAGAACGCGTTCTTAAATGCGTTATTATTTTCCTTATTAAATATTTGTACAAGCTGCCCGTGGTGTTCTTTCTACCGTTGAGAGCGACCGGAACAGTTTTATTATTTTTTTCATTTCAGCCGCCGGTTACGGTCTCCTCACGGTGCTCATTGCATTCCTCGCCGGCAGCCTGCCTTCCATCCTCTCGGTGAGACCACCTTTAGACGCCTATATACAAATACCGTGGATTAATTATTGACGCTATTTAAACGCAATTGGACTCTTATTTAGCGCTGAAACACGTTCAAGCGCAAGCGTTCAAGTGTTCTTTGTTGCTCTTATTGAATGTTCTTCGGTACGCCCGAACAGCAACGCCAAAGCTATAGAGCTGCGCTCATCAAGCTTCTTTTGTAATCGCGGGAATTAAGCCTACGACAGCTTCAACTCGACACGCCGATAACCGATGATTGATTCAGCACTACACTAAGAAAGAGCTGGCGTCGACTCGAAGATCTTTCTTCACTTCCCCGAGTGCACTGCACAGGTGCCTCTCGACTAAAGCAGACGATGCGATTCGGCAACCCTGCTCCGCCATTCATAAGGAGTCGCTTGAGAAATGCACCGTCATCCCTACATTCGAGTCGACGCTGATAGTGCGCGGTTACAAGAAAGAAAACAAGAGAAAAGGCAGGAACGTCAACCAGACGGGCATACGGTTTGCTTTCCTGCACTGGTAGTAAGAGAAAGGGGCAATAGAAAGAGCAGAAGTGGGAAAGAGTGAACCTTGCACTCAAGCTAGACGCACAGCAGGGGGGGGGGGGGGGGTTGTATTCTATTAGAGTCCACCTAGTGGACTGTCCATTTCGGCCGCTGCTGATTGGATGCAGCTGTACGAGCGAGGAGTATACGAGTGGCCCTAGCCAGTCAGGAACGGCCGAAATGGACTATTACAGAATACCTCCTCAGGACTACAAACCATCACGGAGGCTGGTGCCCTCAAAAAAATGCAGTAGCACACGAATATCCTTCTGTTCCAGCGACGGATGTGGCCGGGGTCCAAGGTTGCAACCTTGGCCATATCAGTCGCTGGCATATATTTCTGGAACACAGGGTTCACATGCACAGCTGTCTTTCAGGTAACTCAGGACATTCTCCTTATCGGTCCACCACTTAGCGCTTTTCGTCCGCACTTTTGGTCCGTTTGTCAAAGTGATGATGGATCATCAGCCAGCCATTTTCACTCCGACGCCACTCTGCTGCTATTGATATAAATCCAGATCCCGCCGCGCTTCTATTGCTCTAAATTTATTCCCGTCATGCTGGCAATTTTCTAGAGGACGCAAGTAGACAGAAGCTTCACTGGCCTTTACCCCGCATATCCGAACATAGTCTACCTTGTAAGGCAACTACTCTGCCTTACCGGGCTACTGCAATTAAGGAAACCCCACAGAAAAAGTTATAAAAGAAGAGAATTCCTACCTAGACTTCAGGCCCCTGTAGCATAAGTAGCGTGAAAGCGTAGCGCTAGATCTCGACACCCTTTCCAACGGTTACAGAAGAGTGCTAGTTCGAGACGTGTTTCGGAGCGTGCGCTATTGTACGGAAGGCGCCCCTGCTCTCTGAAAAACTCCTTCCATCGATTCGATTACGCCGCTCAGAATCTCCTACATAACAAACGGCCAGGATGCTTTCAGCCGTAACGCACGTAAGCACGAAGCTCCTAGTTTCAATAGGCGGATACACAAGGAGTGCTTAGTGCGATTTTTTTAAGTACATTTTTCGACGCTGTTGGCGTCTTTCCAAGATAAGATAACCTCACAGAGGGAGAGCCCAGGCTTTCTGTTGTGTACAAAGGGCTGTTCCATGCCACACCTTGAAGAGCCTCAGAGGGCGACCTGGCCGCTAAACAAAAGCAACAGGTGTTCTGGTAATCAGGTCAGCGCCTCGGCATGTTCGTTTCTTCGTTGCGCAGCTAAAACGAGGTTATTTTGATAAAGCAAATCCAGTGCACTCGATTCCGTGGGTACACGAGGACTGTTATCTAGGAAATACTGACCATTCGGTAGCTCAAGTTCAGAACGGAGTTGACCTGAGCGGCTTTGGAGAGCTTGTGCGAACGCTGCCTTCACGCGTGTCCGGCGACAGCTATATGTGAAACATACGTTCTTTCAACAACGGCGTCAACAACTCCTTCATGTCCGCGTGCAGTACTTGTTCATTTTTGTGCTCTGATGTCTTTTTTGTGTCGTTTTACTCGCGCGTGTCTGCTGTGTTGAATCACTCACTAGCTCCTATGCGCTTTTGTTTTATTATGTTGCTTTTTGCATTGTAACTTTATTATTCATGAGTGAATGAATGAACTTTATTTCTCGTCCCAGCGAGGGGAGACTGGGACTAAAGGCACGAACGGTCTTACAGATGTCTCAGCTCTATGTATACGCTTACAATAGCAGTGGTAATCAATACAAATGAATACATATAAAACGCACGTACATATCACACAAGAGAATAGAATTTCATTGACAAGAATGATTGCGACATTTGTTCATTGGAATAGGTAAGCCACGTAAAACATTAGCACAAATGCTATATATATGAACTTTTTGTTAGGTCATACATGCATAAACATACAGATGTAAAAGAAACAAAACATCAATAATTAGTGAAGGCAAATGTGATCGGCCAGTAATAATGTACTAAGCTCTCTTATGAAAGAGCTTTCTGAAGCGGTAAAATTTAAGTTCTTCTTACTTGTTTAATATTTCTGTCTATTGATATATGAATCCAGAAGTACATGTTGCTGGGATAGTCGGTTCATCGCTGGGTAGACCATAAGTATGATCGTTTATGCACAAACAAGGAAGGGTGGAAGGGAACAAGGAAGATTAAAAAGGGAATATTAAAGGTAATTAGCGTAATTACGCTAATCATTCAATTGAACATTTCGATTTCTCGTAGAAGTAATGGCCGCCACATCGAGTAATTTAAATCAAGGATTAGAAATGCTCCATCTGCCATAGGCGACCTTTAAAAAATTTCGCGCAGCTAAAAAAAGAATACCGTGTATTCTGTCTGCAAGAAGGAGGGAGTAGCGCTGTAATAATGGAGCTATTTCAAGGTCTACAAAACAGCCATGGTAACTACAACATATACGAAGGATTCGCTTTTGTAAACCATAACTTGTTGTAGTTTGTTTTTGAAGTTGTTTCCCAAACCAAGAGCCCGCAAACCCCATTCACAATAACTTTATAATGCCTGCTTGTTGGCTAATACCCTGCAATTTTAAGTGTCATTGCTTGGAAACATGGGCAACTTCTAGCAATTTGAGCGATGAAGCTGATCATGTGACCCACTGCGCTGTAGCTTGTTGGGAATAGAATTGTCACGATGGCATTCATCAGTGCAATCGCACGGCGTTACTGGTTCAGCATGCATTATTTTAAACAATTAAATCTGCCGTCAAATAAGAGAGATAGAGAGAGAGACTATGTTGCAGAGGCAGGGAGAATTAACCAGAGGTATTTCTGGTTGGCTACCGGTTGGTTACCCTACACAGGGAAAGGGACAAGTGCAAATAAAGTGAAAGCGAAAGGACCAAAAATAAAGTAGACCACGTGCACAATCCAGCGGTAGCAATTTGGTTGCAGCAGCGTTCTCATTCTTTTATGTATGTCCGTGAACCTCAGGAACCTCAGCAACGCAGATGTAGCCTTCAGCGCAGATTTCTATTGGGAGCACTAGCCTAGAACATTTTGTTCTGATAGTGCACGATTGTACACCCTATCGAGAACTGCTCACATCTTTTCTCAACACTAAAGCGCGGGCAGACCCAAAGGATGTGTGTGAATGTCTCCTCACAGCTGCATGTGTCACATGTAGAGCTGTAGACCATTCCACTTGAGAAAGGCATATGAGTTAGTGAATGCGACATCAGTTGGCGAATGCAGGACAGCTATATCAAAGGTTATGAGACAGCGAAAATTGCGTTTAGCCCACCACCGCAGCGATACCAGAGCAGATAAAATTCTAGACGTTATGTCACCTGCATCGTAACAGTTGTTACTGTGCTTGTATCTATTGACCTGCGTGATTGTGTCAAGAGACGGGCTCATCCCGAGTGATTACTTTTTAATACCTAGGCCACTTTTGTCACGACTGGATCCTTCGGAGGTGCCTCTGGGGCCACATTCTTCGTCGGTCTGCTAGTTCCATGGTGCGGAAGCCGGGTGAGTAATTTGGGCATGCACGTCGTTTCTGGTGCGCTCAGTATCCTTGTGCGCAACAACGTGTTACTTCTAATAGAACTTGGAGTCAGTTGTTGCTCAATAAAACTAAAGTGAAGTCAAAATAGGTACCCAGCAGAGCTCTTTAGCAACATCGCGCCTCGTATTCAGCACTAACCCGCCGCGGTGGCTCAGAGGTTATGGCATTCAGCTGCTGAATACGAGGTCGCGGGTTCGATCCCCCGCCGCAGAGGCCGCATTTGGATGGAAGTGAAATATAAAAACGCTCACGTACTTATGTTTACACAAAAATTAGAGAACACCAGTAGGTCAGAAATAATGGAATTAATTCGGGATCCTACATTACGCCTTCTGTCATAGACCAAGAGTTGCATTTGGGGCGTTAAATACTTTCAAACGCTGCGCAGCACCTTGCTACACGCATTTCTGTTGTGCACTTGCATTCCCTGGACGACATTCTTTGGCGAATCCTCCTGCTTGAAAGTGTCAGCGCCACGCCCACTCCACTTTACTTTCCCTATATTTTCGCCTAGGAATTGCCTGACAGTGAATGATCGAGCTTCCTAGCTGGCAGCATAGGTTCACCTGAACACTTTGGTTGCTTGGAAGAGGAATACGATTCCATCATGCTGTTGCTTCGAAAACCATTCGGTGATGCAGGTTCCAAGTATCTTTCACAACGGGTGAGAATGAGCTGGAAATATGCAGCATTAATTTTACCGAAATAGCTCGTAAAGGTTCGACCACAGTATCTACGCGCCATAAAGTTGTCGGCACAACGGGGCAAAGTACAATGCAGGAAGAAAAAAATGGCCAAAAGAAAACTTCGCTGACCCGTACCAGTGCAGATGGAACCCACAGCAATGCGCCTAGATCTAGCTGAGAGCCGAATGCGCCAACCACCGAGCAATCGCTGTTCTTTTGTAGGGGCCGCATTCAGCAAAACGCTAATAGTCAATACAACGTGCACTTGCTCCTACACCTTATTGCCCAAACTGCGCGCTTGAAACGTTGTACGTTCCCGTGGTTGCATGACAATGATCACTGCTGTGACGTTACTACGGCTACGGCAGCGTCGTAAGTAGACGTGGAAGGTACCTAAAACCAATCTTACATTTGCGAAAAGCAATGAAACTTTATTCTAGAGAGGCGCGTGTAGGATGCGGCATGTGTACTTGTCCTTCTTTAAACGGCTGACGAAGGGCTATTACAAGCGCGCAGGATAACACAATACGATTTAGAATACGAATGAAATAGTATTTTCGATTCGTATCCATTTGAGAATTCACTATTCGAAGTTCTCGAATATTTCTTTCGGTTTAGCGTTATTACTTAAGGACAACAACGGTTTTGCCGTCTGCAGAGAAATAGACTGGTGCAAATGGAGATTCGTCTGAATTATTTTAGTGCAAGAAAATTGCAGTCATGTAGACGATCCGGTTTCTGAACAAGCACATGGAGGAGGTCACTTATGGACTATAGTTACTAGCCGTTGAGTAAGCATGAATCGCATTAGGCAGCCAACGAATTCGCTGTCTATTTATACAAAGCAATCTAGTATTTGGTCAATCTCATCATGTATGGGTTCCTACAAAACGAGCACTACTCTGCTACATGCATCTGGGACATACTGTTCATTTATTTTTCATTAATGTCATTGTCATCGTGTACCAGTGTAATACTAGTTTCCTTCGTTTCTCACTTAAAGTATTGTCAGTTGACCGATGATCCAGTTGTTAGTTATATTACATGTATCAAATAATGTAAACAACCTCTTTTAGCCGAACAAACTCCACGCAACTTTTCATTTCACTCTTAGAAACTGGGAATATTCGATATTTTCTCGAATGTTCATATGTTATTTAAAAATTTCGCTATTCGAATACCCCTGTAAAATACCGTAGCTACAGGCGCAGTAAGCAATTAAACAAGGTTTTCCGTTTTCTCCAGAGTACAATCTCATGACATTGTGACCCACTTCTACATATCCTGTTGAAATCGTTTCGCTGGACTCAAAACAAACTTGCAATTCTTTCATTGTCACGTACCACCTGTCACTGACAACATAGCACTCTGCAAAAGATGTCGGAATCTTCCGTCAGAATTTTTAGTAGCGTCAGGAAGCTAAAGATAGTTGCAGCCGCCTTATGAAAATTAGCGATGTTAGAGAGACAACTCCCTTGCCCAGACCTCCACAATCGCCATGGCGCCCTCTGCGCTTTGTTACAAGAACATAAAGGAACAAAAACTGATTCGATGCATGATAAATAACTATCCAATGAGACAACGGAGAGCGGATGCGAAGTGGGTCAAGAAAGCAGCAAGCAAGCTCGTAAATCGTACGCAAACAATTGTAGCAGCAAACGTGTAATCGGTGTAATCGGTATAATCGTAACGACGACTGCGGTTACGCGTGTGACCTGCCTGACAGGTTATGTGTTGTCTCATTGTGAAACACTGTGACGCAGTCGTCCCAGTGCCGCCCCATTTTGACTGAACTCAGACTCCCTTACTCGCGTCAACAAAACGAAGATTCGCAAATTTGCGTCCGGCGTGATTTTTTTGTTCGGGTTACTGCCGCAGGTTGTTTTGCTGTCCATGGTCACGGGCATGGGACTGTCCTTTTGGGTGGCCATCGGAAGCATGCTGTATCCTAAAAAACCTGTGGCTGCCCTCACTACGCTCGAGGAGTGCACGTTCAACTACACTCTTAGGCTGCCCCCTCATCGGACTTACTACTCCGGGTGAGATCAGCTGACCCGTGTCATGGTCTGATAGCTTTCATATGTTTCCATTTCATCCATTCGTAGACTGACAATAATAATGTCGTTGTAATTATCAGATATATATATATATATATATATATATATATATATATATATATATATATATATATATATATATATCTATATAGTTGCAAGGAAATGATGGGAAGATAACTAAACTTAGCCGCCCAGTTGGCTACTCTGCACGTAGGAAAGGGAATAAGAGAGCGAGAGAGAGAAAGCAAGAATCGAGATTGATTACGTATGCTAAATAAGGTGCAGTGTGTTCGGAGCAGGGCACCGAAATATGTTGATTTAGGTACTGCTGAAAGGATCGTGGGGCTTGCTGAGTTTATGAGGGGCGATGCTTGGCTCCCAGCTTTGTTAGCCAGCTTTGGCAAAAGTTGGATTGTTCGGTCTGCTTCCAACTACACTGGGAAGTCTGACGTTGTTCGTCAGACACCGCAGTGTTGCGTCACATCGTGGGAGATTAGGCGGTAACAACGATCGTAATAACGGAAACGGATTGTGTAACTGACGATTACAGTTCTGCAGATTATTCGAGCAAGCCAATTTCATAATGCGTGCCAAACGGAGAAGCTCTCCTGCGGTGCGTCCACTCTCGGCAGTAGTGTAAAGAGTCGCTGCACCACGGCACTGGCAGCATGGGTTGCGTCAGCAGCTAGGTGGTTTACCAGCGGTGTCGCAATGAGCAGCGCCTGAAAAGCTGTCAAGTCCTCTATCAGCAGCGCGATGGGAAATTTCTTAATTTGGCGCAAACTTCGTACACTCCGAATGGCTGGCTTAGAATCGCAGGATATTGCAAAAGTATGCTATTTCTGTCCATTCGCAATGGAATTTTTGTTCCGTATATTCCACTGTGCCGGACCCCGCCATTACGTGCGAAATTCTCAATTTGGCAGCGATATGTCGAGATGCAACAACAAAAGCTCCCGTAGTACTTCCCGACGCCGAACCGTTTACGTGTACATACGTTATATCAGCATAGAAAGCCATGTGAGCACATTCCTATCATTTCGTTACTTCTAATCAATCTAGTCAATTTCTAGTCTATTCATAGTCAATCAATCGCAAAAGGGCTCGCTTGCGCAACATCTGCGCATTAATGCGTTTGTTTGCCATCGATAGCTATGCTCAACATGCACTTCATGGCGCCACCATCTACACTGACGCAAATCGGAGGTTATAGTGTACCATAGAAACTTCCTTGCCAACGACCTCACTGCAGCAAAATGCGAGGAAAGGACAGGTGAGCGCATACTTATCACTTAATTATTTGTAGTCACCATGCGTGGTTGCGGCGATAAAGCACCAGGGACCGAATTCGCAAAGCTTTTCATTCGTAATCGGCCTTTCCCATCTTCCGGCCGCCTTCGCTAATATGTCTAGCACCATATAGTTGCCTGGAATTCACCTTTACGAACAATACCAGTACAGAAAAGGGCTCACAAGTACTAGATACGAACTTCTTTTGCTGAGCACGATGCAGATCTAAAACAAAACCTGGATATCATGTTTCAGCCTTCGTCGCGTATAATGCCCGAACCAGTGACGCTAACCATTGGCAAAATTTGAGCAGTACGTTACACCAGCTTTCTGCGACCACTTACTCCGCCGGCGTTAAGCAAGCTGCGCGTTTGCAAACGGATTACGGCAAGGCACAGCGTAGAAAGTACCTAATAAGCGCGTAATATGAGCATAAGCCGAAAGAACACACATGCGCGTACGGTGAATTCTCACCTCGGTCTTCGCTATCGGGCATCTTAAATCATAATCCCCGGCAGAGGACTTTCCACCCTATCTAAACGGAGCCTATACTCGAACTTTAATCCTGTGTCTGGCCCTTTCCGCTCTCATCCTAGAGTGAATCACCAAAGCGACCGTCACCCCTATCGATGGAGTTGATCACCACATTGCTGAAGTATCACACTAGCGAAACTACGGTCTCTCCAACTGCTCTCCTACTATCAATGATGGGTTCATCTCTCCCTCTTTTCGCGTTCGAACAGGCGTTCCCCACGTGTCGCCCGGTGAGATAGCACACTGATCTAGATTTTCTTTAAAACAGGGCGCATTCACAGCACCGCCTCCTCCCTTCCCCAATTTATATTAGAACTGTCTTTTGTTTTGGCTTGTGTTTACAGGGGCATATACGAGTTGTACCACGTGTCCTACATGTGGATTCCCGTCATCAGCTTCCTCACCACTTTCCTCGTAGCGGTCGTTGTTACGCTACTCTGTGGTGAGTGCCTCTGTCCCGCTGATATCTGGTAGTACGAACGCAAAGAAAAATACCATGGTAATAATCTTTAATAACAATTGTGGTGACTGTTTGCAGCAGATACCACTTATAGGCCCTCGAAGATATAAATAATTTCGAAAATGGGCATTTTTTTTTTTTTAGTCAGGAGCCAGCTCCGTAACACCATGCCAAGAACAAATATATCAGAATTATGTTAAGCTGCGTATGGTAGTGCATGTAAAGCAGATACAAATATCCGTTTCCAGTGCAATGAAGTAGTTGCTTCGTTTACTTTAGTTCTGTAGAACAAGTGTCCTCAAGTTACTCACACACGTACTTAACATCGTTGCACAGTAAAAAAATTGTTATAAGTCACTTTGTCTTCCCGCAGGTCTCAATAACTCAAATGATGTTGATCCAAGCTTAATAGCACCGTTCGTGAGGAAGCTGTACCTCAGGACGAGCGCCAAAGAGCACAAGGAACAAAAAATTGGTCTTACGAAACCGGAGGTATGTATATCCACAAGATCCTTTAACACAAGTCAAATATCTCGTTAGCAAACACAGAAAAGTGATATCTTTGACGCGTTCATTCTCCTTTTGCAACAAAGTCTACAGAACTACAGAAAAGACTGAATCAGTCACGCTTCAACGCTTTAATTGTGCCAGTCACGAAATCCTGTATAGCAACATGTTCTAGTGACCTCTTCAACGCCATTGTCCTACTCCGAATTATCGCGATCCGAATGCGCAGAGGACGCCTGATAAGCCCATTTACTTTCGATGTGAACGTGTCGGACACACATCGACGAAGTCCTTGGATATAGCCTTCTCGAACAATCTTCTCCGGCTTCGTCTATCCACCCCGAAGTCTGCACCAGGTGCCAACCCAAGCTGAACCAGAAACTTCTGCCCAGAACACTACGACCGCCGCCCAGGGCAGCCACTCGCCCTCACCATGACGCCGACCTTATCGTTCATCTCCACTACGCCGTTCCACGCGTCCTATACTCCCGGCGTTTTCCTTCGGGAATCTGACGACCGCAGCTCCTGGGTGTAACGCTGCTATTACGACCTGCCCTCAAATTCCTCTGTTGACGCTCCCAACCAATCAGAACCTGACCGACGTTGAAGTGGCCTATTACAGCCTACCTGTTACAGATTTGGTCGACACCGGCGCCTATATTTCTGTTATAAGCTATCACCTCCGTCAGCAGTTGAAGAAAGTTATGACGCCTAACCCATCACGCATCGTACTTGTGGTCGACTGTGGTGCGTTTCCCGTAGCATAGAGGTGACCACACGTGTTAGTGTTGCCGGCCGCCAAAATTGTTTTGTTCACCGTCCTCACCCGCTGTTTCCATGAAGTCATCTTCGGTCTTGACCTTTTATCCCCCACTCCGCCTTCGTATACTATTCCGCTGGTACTGTACAGATTGACTTACCAAGTGTAACTGATCCACCCGGACCAGTCCAGGGTCGGCTCTCTTCTGCTGAGCCCGTCTGTTTGCCGCCGCAGGCCGTGGCTTGCGTTGCTGCTGCGCCTTCTCCACTAGTACCCGACGGTCATTATGAGCTCGCCCCCATCACTGCCGTTCTGATGATGCACAGTGCTGGTTTTCCACACACTGTTATAACTTCACATGACAATCATGACTGCCTTCATGTGGTGAATTTCAGACTGTGCTCACAAGCACTCTCACAGGACATTTCCCTCGCTATGCTGACGCCCTCCTACGACTACGTCATCTCGGCCTTGTCTCCACCTAGTCTTGCTCGCTCACACACCGCCGATGGGATGTCGTCTTCGCCAGATCAGTTGACCTGAACAAAATTATCGCTCCATACCTATCACCCCCATCACCAAGCTTACGAACTATTTTGCCTCCACTTCTCTGATCGGGACGTCTATGACTTTTGTGATCATCCTCTGGGTCAGACCTGCCCTGTCAAGCACCGGATAAACTTTGACGATGTCCATCCCATCCACCGACGGCCATACCGGGTGCCTTCAGCTGAGCGCCACGTCATTCAAACGGAGGTCGACAAGATGCTCCCCAAAGATATAATCGAGTCATCCTGCAGCCCTTGGACTTCTGTGGTTCTTGTTAAAAAGGAACGCGACAGTTCGAGATTTTGCGAGGACTACCGGCAACTTAGAAAGATCACACACAAAAAAAGAAACAGTACCCGCTCCCACGCAATGACGCCGCCCTGGATTGCCTTCACGGTGCCAAGTATTTTTCTTCTGCTAGAGTACTAGCAGATCGCCGTTGATGACATGGACCATGAGAAGACAGCTTTTGTTACCCCTGATGGCCTCAGTTTAAAGTAGTGCCCATTGGCTTATGCAACGCCTCGGCCACCTTCGCACGCATGATGGGCGCGCCCACTTACATGGTTTTAAATGGTCAATTTGCCTGTGTTATCTTGATGGCGTCATTGTATTTTCACCGACATTTGAAACACATCCCGACCGGCTTTCCTCTATCCCTTCTGTGTTTCGCAAAACCACCCTGCTGGTTAATTTATCCAAATGCCTCTTCAGACGTCAACAACTTACAGTGTTCGATCGTGTCGTCGACTTAACCGGTGTTCGCCCCGACCCTGACACAGTTCGAACCGCGCAGAATTTCCCCACTCCGATTTGCACAAAGGAAGTTCATAGCTTTCTGGGACTGCGCTCGTACTTCCGTCGTTTTGTTAACAATTTCGCGGAAATCGATTCCCCTCTCACAAACTTGCCGAAAGAAAAGGCGTCTCGGTTTCTTTCCTTCTTTCTTCTTGTGCTGCACAGGCTGCCACCTTCTCTACCCTCATCACGCTGCTCAATACACCGCCTATCCGTCTGGCTACTTTCGACATCTCCGCTCCAACAGAACTATGCACCGATGCCAGCGGCCACGTAATCGGCGCTCTTTTGGTCCAGCATCAGAATGGGTATGTCCGTCTTATCGCCTATGCCAGCCGTCTACTTTGCCCAGCCGAACAGAACTACTCCATCACGGAACGGGAGTGTCTTGCTCTCGTTTGGGCGGTGGGAAAATTCCGTCCACACACTTTGCTGGCTTTAGTCTCTTAAGGATCCCACTAGGCGTCTTGGTCGCTGGGCACTGTGACTCTAAGGATACACCTACTACGTTTCTTATAAGTCTGGCGGATTGCACCGGGACGCTGACTGTCCCGCAATCCCGTGGATGCGGCTGAAGCCTTCGATGACACGCCTGCATATGTGCTCTCGCTCTCCGCTTTAACGTACATCTGTGATTAACAGCGCCGTGGTCGTGAGCTTATTCAGAAGCCCTGATCCGTCCCTTCGCCACTTGTTGCTTAAAGACTGCACATTATACCGCCACAACGTCCACCCGGACGCACGCGAATTGCTACTTGTCTTTCCTAGTCATCTACGTTTAAGCGTTCTCGGTCAACTCCATGATATGCCCCGACCGCTGGTCACCTTGGAGTTTCCCGGACCTACGACCGCGTTAGGCGTCGCTTCTTTTGGCCCGGTCTTTACCACTCCGTTCGTCGCAGCATATAAACCGTGCCAACGCCCAAAGAAACCACCTATGCCTCCTGTTGGCCTCCTACAGTCCTTTGACGTCCCATCTGACCTCATCTGAGTTGACCTTGACCTCCTCGGTTCTTTCTCTGCCTCTACATCTGGAAACCGATGGATTGCCGTCGCCACGGACCGCACCACCCGATACGCAATTACACGCGCTCCCCCTACCAGCTGTGCTACGGACGTCGCTGATTCCCTGCTATATAATGCCCCTCATCAACTTTTCACCGACTATGGCCGCTACTTTCTCCGGAGTGTTCGATGATCTTCCTCGCTCCTGCGCGACGAAACACAAATTTACGACGGCTTACCGCCCGCAAACAGACAGCTTGACTTTACGATTCAACAGGACGCTGACCGACATGCTTTCCTTTTACGTCTCTTCTGACCACCAAGACTTGGACATTGCGTTACCCTTCGTTACATTCGCCTACAATTCCTCCCGTCGTGATACAGATGGTTTATCACCCTTTTCTCTTCTGTTTGGCCGCGACCCAACTTTACCTTTTGACACTATCATTCCCGTTGCCATCCATTTATCACATGAATACGCCCGCGATGTCATTTTCAGAGCTGACGAGGCTCGCCACATTGCTCGCTATCGCCTTACTATATCGCAAGAGCACTAGAGGCACCGCTATTACTCCCATCGTCGCGACGCTATACCTATACCTCGGGCGCCCTTGCGCTTCTATAGACTCCGACTGAGCGTGCTGGACTCTTTGAGAATGTAGCATTTACAAACTCTTATGCCTTCCTTACTGGAACGGCTAACAGCCCCTCGTGCAACACATGCAGCTGCGATGGGCAGACACATCTGTTTGCGCGCGCTATAATGCGGAGAGGCAAGTGATGTGCAGAGTGATAGACCAATTGGACAATCGTACACTATCTGAACTGAAAGCTCTAGACCAGTGCTTCCGAATAACATCCGCGCAGAAGTCCGTATTCATGTTACTAAGATTCCTGCGGTCGACGGGGCTTCACGATAGACTTTAAGAACGCCGCCCCCTGCCGGTCTATAATATCCGCAGTTTGTTCGTGCTCGTCTCTCTCTCTCTCTCTCTCTCTCTCTCTCTCTCTGTTTATTGCCCCAACTCCTCCTCCCCCGTGCAGGGTAGCCAACCGGAACTAGTTCTTGGTAACCTCCCTCCCTGCCTTTCTTTGCATCCTTTCTCTCTCTGCTTTCCCGGTACTACGGACCCTGCCGTGTATTAACACGCTTAACAGACGTCACTTCCGACATTCTCCCGGCCGAGTCTTCCTCCCCCTTCGTTTCGCCGCCTACAGACGTTCGCGTATCCCACCTTAAACTTTAACGCTCGCCCACACCACAGCAAGCACCGTGATGTTGCTTCAGCAGCCGGAGGTTATGTCACGGCACTATTCCTCTAGAGGAGCATTAGCGCAAGCTCTTGGGCCACTTGGTGCATGATGAAATTGAAAAAAGGGGGTACCAGCAAAACACAAAGGACGCGTCGATGAAGAAGACGCTTTCGAACTGGCGCGCAATATATATATATATATATATATATATATATATATATATATATATATATATATAGAGAGAGAGAGAGAGAGAGAGAGAGAAAGAAAGAAAGAAAGAAAAAAGGGCAAGCGGCCGTAGAAAAGCAATAACAAACATTTAATTTTGACGTACCGGCTGGGGTCTGGCCTTCATCGAGTGCGATTTCAAGCACCCTGACCTCAATTTATAGATTTCCTCTGTAAAGGTGAAACATACACATACAGGGTTTATTATGAAAGTAATGCGCATGAGTCTATTATGACGCGACTATCCATGGCAGCGCGGTAAAAGCAGTCGGGTAATGTGGCAAGGGTTCTAGCCTATACATGTCCACGTTTGCGGTACATGGGATAGTGATTGAGGATCTGCAAATGCGCAAGGTCTGCACGAATCTTGTGCCGAAAGTGTTGACGGAAGGTCAGAAAGAACTTCGAGTTTTGCGCTGTCAAGAATTGTTGGATTTGATTCACAATGAGCCGGACTTTCTTAACTCTGTCGTAACCGGAGACGAATCCTGGTTGTTCGAGTACGACCCAGAATCGAAAAGGTGGAACAGCGAGTGGCACACAAAATCAGCCCCCGCCCCAAGAAAGCGCGAATAAGCAAGTCTCGCATCGAAACGATGCTCATTGTCTTCTTTGACACCCGAGGAATCGTCCATTTTAAGTTTTTACACCAGGGAGAAACTGTCAACTCAGCCGTTTACCTGGAGGTGCTCAAGAGATTGAAACGCCGGGTCGCGCGCGTGAGGGCTGACATCGAAGACACGGTCAAGCTCCACCATGACAATGCCCCCAGCCACACGTCCTTCATCGTTACCAACTTCCTGGCCCGGAGCAACACCCCGGTGGTCCCACATGCGATTTTCTTTTTTGTTTCCCCGACTGAAGAGATCGTTAAAGGAAAGCATTGGGAGACCGTAGAAAACATCCAAAAGCATGTTACAGCGTTCCTGAGAGACATTCCCGTCGAAGACTCTCAGGGTGCCTTCCAGGCGTGGCAGACACGTCTCCGCAAGTGTATTGATGTAGGGGGAGAGTATTCTGAAGAATTTTAACCATTTGTACAGGTCCGATCAATAAATATATTTTTCTCAAAAAATGCGCATGGCTTTCATAATGGACTCTGTATATACTTTCCACCACATGAGATTCATAAAAGCGAGAATTTCGCATTCTCGCTTATGTTAAAATTTAGTACTTTACAATTTTATCATTCTTTATCAACAATGCGTTCCGAATAGTTAGCAAACCCTAGCTTTTTCCCTGTGTATTTCCAACGTGCTTTAATATGTCTGCTACCTTGGCTCCCCCAGTGATCCATGGTCCTGTATTCTTGCAGGAAAATGCCACCGAGAAACCGCACAAACTACGCGAGATCTTCCGCATTTCCAATGGCCACGTGAACCTCGCCATGACCAGTGACGATGGCGCACAACACACCGCCATGTAGGAATCCAAGAAGACTTTTTTTACGGCGGCAAATTATTTCCGCCGTTTGTGTACCTGAAATTGTGAGACTTGAAAAGGCATAGGAATCTGAGAACAGCTCCACGAGTCCTGGGGGTGGGGATCGTACAAGCCAGAGATGTTATTCAAGGCTGTCATCTTGTAGACGCCAACCAAATGCGACATGGCGCGTGCCATCGCGATGACCGGGGAAGTGTACAGGTCCAACAGGACTGTTGTCACTCGCTGCGAACGATATTCGCGCGTCTGATTCGATTTCACTTCCTCGCGTCGCGTCCGGTAGACATAGAGACGTCGCGTTTTAAGCCCCACTATTCACATCGCTTTATTTCTCAGCGTAACATTTTTCTCTGAGACTTATAGGGTATTGAAAGGTTTCCGTGTCGTGATTTCTTGTTTTCTGGGTGATGATTTTACTTCTTTGCTGCCTTTTAGCATGCGTCATCATCCTCAAACTATTTCGTGCTCCATGTTTGAGATACGCAGCGTACTTTCCTGACGTAAGAGTCGCATTATTATGGTGCACTTGGTGCGCGCGCAAGAAGGGTGCTGTTACAATGAGCAATAAGCCAGCCAACATTGTCCACAGAGAACATGTTGTCCGCGATAAAATTGTAAATATGCATGTTTTCATTGTACATGACAACAATGGTTAGTGCTTCCATGCACCATGGCATTAACAGTTCGGCGTGATAGCGATTTCATGAGTGCTACTTGAAACTGGTCGGCACTTTAAAACACATGCGATATGTGACTCGCTACTCCTTTAACGGGAAAGAATTTGAGCCTAAATTGCTTGTCTTTAGCAAGTGCAAAAAAGTATGATAAATATGTATGAAGCCTGGTTGAATGACATTCTAACAGAGTTGTGTTCCATACAGCAAGGGACATCACGAGGAAGCTCAAGCCTCATTTAGTTTGTTTCTTTGCCGAGTATGTTTGTGTAGTACATTCGTCACAGGAAGTGGATGCGCTGTACAACCAACTCGCCCTTGATATTCACTTGTTTCGCCTGTGACCTTAAAGCCTAGCACAAGAAAAACACTTCCAGGAAGTCCCCCTCCCGCCCTCTGAGAACTGATCTTCCTATTTTCTCTTCACTTTTCCCTCAGGTGCAAGCTTTACCTCCGGCCTTCTGTTGAAATGAAGGTCGTTGTCCTTTGTTCTTTTCTCACCACTCTTTAGATCAGAGTGGAATTATGCTTCCATCAGAACAGAAGACGAACGCACTGACACCCGTGAACACTGAAACAGTTTCCTATATACAGTGAATTATTCGCACTGATATCAGATCGCTCAAATTCATAAGAATACCCTCTTCCAAGAAAAACTCTTAAAACCGTGCCTCACGCGGCTTTCGTGTATGCTCGGTTTATTACACACGTAATATCGACTGAACCGTTGCGTGTTTATGAACTACGTAAAGCGATATAAGGTCACAAAGTCAAGAAGGTCGGGGGTCAGCGGTTATGCATACGCATGGAAAACCGGACATGCGCGGCAGTGCGTGGAGCACCGGGACCACACGCAGTTCGCCTTTTCAAGGTGTTTCTCGATTTCGTTCTCAAAAAATAGAAAAGGTATCTAAATAATCTTAATTCCCAAGCGCAGAACATCCTTAGCTAGAGGCTGCCGCTGCTTTTCCAAACGCAGGGTGTCAGTGTCGCTCAGCTTTTCACTGCCACCGCGACATTTCACGATTCGACAGTAGCAATGATGTGCTTTTGCCTAGAGAGATATTACAGCTGTAGGAGCTGTATGTGGCTCTGGTTGATGCAAGTTTCACTTAACGAGCCCTTCCATGTCTTGTTGTGATCACGCTCAACTTCCGAAGTAGCGCAAGTCAGCGACTTTTGAAGCGCATTCCGCACTCGCTTTCGACCCAAAGTACGAAAACTGCAAGCGCCTGCCAAATGAGTTTCAAGCAGCGAAACTCCCAAAGAGTATACGACATACGACTCAGTTGCACGGTATTCGAAGATTCCTTTGAAGCCATTAGCGGCAAGTCTGCCTTTGCATAAGGGTCATATCACATGTAGCGTTCGTAACTAGAACGGCAGCAGAAATGACATAATCTCAGTGAGACGGGTGTCGTCCGCCATTTTTTTTTAGACTTCTTCGTTCTCACTTCTCCCTTAGCCCATTCCTTCGTCTTCTTTCATGCGTCCAGCGCAGACCGCTTCATCACATATGCTGCACTAACGCTTGTTATGCAAAAACAGCTAATCAAGTCGTTCGTTCACGTTTGTTACGTTAACCATTGTTTAACCACCCTCTACAATATACATTTAATTGCTTATAGAAAGTCGAGACATTCCGTAATGTGCTTTTGTAGCTTACAGTTTTTAATTATTTGCCGTCATCCAGACAGCAAAGCTACGTACAGACAAAACATAAACAAAATCTTACATGCATATGCATATTATATATATATATATATATATATATATGCATATATATCGATGAGATGGCCGCAAGGTATTTATCTCGGGCTAAGCCAACAATTCACCCAAATTACACAGGCACTAAAAACAGACAGTTAGACGAAGATACTAGCGAAGCAGAATTCAGAGCAGCTCTACAAAAGCTTAACACTACATTCGCGCCGGGATTCGACGGAATAACAAACAAGACGATCCGAGATCTCGATGATGCCTCTCTAGAACAACTTACCAAGTATATAAACGAATGCTGGCAATCCGGTACAATACCACAACGATGTAAAACGACCCAGATTATTCTAATACTTAAAGCAGGCAAGTGGCTACAATTGGAGAACCTGAGATCCATTTCACTCACATCCTGTGTGGGCAAATTCATGGAGCACGTTGTCCTAACGAGACTGAGCAACTATCTCGAGGATAACGACGTTCTCCCCCTTACAATGTTGGGCTTCCGGAGAAATTTGTCTACACAGGATGCAATGCTCCAACTTACGCATGAAATTATAGATAACACAAGTCGTAATACCAAAGCTATCCTAGGATTGGACCTAAAGAAAGATTTTGACAGTATTACCCACGAAACAATACTAAACAGAATAAATCGGCTAGGCCTAGGCCAGCGAGTATACAGTTATATACGAGGCTTCCTTACTAACAGAAAGGCACGCATTAAGATAGGAGACCTGAACTCCGAAGAACTACAGATCGGAAGCGCAGGTACGCCCCAAAGTTCAGTAATATCACCGATGCTGTTTAACCTGGCTAGCTTTTAGCTTTGCTGGCTTAACCAGCAAAGCTAAAGGAAATCGATGGCCTCAATCGTACCATCTACTCTGACGATATCGCCCTCTGGATGAGCGATGGAAACGCTGGACAGGTTGAAAGCACATTACAACGTACAATAGAAGCAGTTGAACAATACTTAGCAGGAACCGGACTGGCGTGTTCGGCAGAGAAATCTGAGCTCCTCATTTATGTACCGTCGCGACGTGGCCGAAAACCACGCAACTACGAGGAACGAAACAATCCGCAAGTTCACCTAACTACGGCAGATGGTACGCCCATACCCAAGGTTGACAAGATCAGAGTAATGGGCCTCATCATTGAAAGTAGCGGCTACAATGGAGAGACCATACGCAAATTAGACAATATAACATCTCAAATCATGCGGCTACCTAAACGAATAGCCAACAAACATAGTGGAATGAAAGAATGCAATCTGCATAGACTGCTAGTCCAAGCGTTTGTAATAAACAGAATAGTATACGTGGCATCGTACCTACGATGGTACTGGTCATAAAAATACAAATTAGACTGCTTAATCAGAAAAAATCTACAAGCAAGCAATCGCACTCTCAATCACCACCAGCAACGATAGACAACTGCAGCTAGGTCTCCACAATACAATGGATGAGCTAATCGGGGCACACAGAATAGCACAATACGAACGCTTGTCCAAAACTAAAACAGGTAGGCACATATTGGACTGCCTAGGTATAAGGTACCATACCCATCATGGCGTCAAAGTAGATATGCCGAGACACATCAGAGATACGATAACCATCCCTCCAATACCCAAGAATATGCATCCCACTCACCATCAGGGTAGACAGGAAAGCAGCTAGTGCACGCAATATACAAAAGAAATTCGCTAACAGCAAGGATAGCGCATTTGTAGACACAGCAGTGGTGATAAATTACGAGGGAAAATGCACGACGAGAGCTATAGTCAACACGCAGAAACCGCAGAGGAAATAGCTATCGCGTTAGCCATAGCGCAAACACAAGCGGGCATAATCATCAGTGATTCCAAAACAGTGATACGAAACTTCGCCAACGGCCGAATCTCCCCAGAGGCACTACGACTCCTAAAATAAGCTAATAACCGCGACAAAAGTGTCGATCTCATCTGGACACCCGCTCACACACTACCAGACCGTAGCAATGACGCGGCGCACCGCATGGCTTGAGAGCTTATGGACCGAACCTCGGTGAACCCCGCCTCACCCGACTACCGATGAGTGAGAGTGGGAAGATCGAATTACCAGGTTTCACGAAATTACACCTCATAGATTGTAGAGACGCACATTACCGCCGCTGCACCCAAAATTAAGTAGCGGCAGTTGCATGCCAGATCCTATCCGAGCGCAGCTATCATGCACATAATACACCCAGATTTATACACGACTGACTGGTACAGACATTGAGACTCTAGAGCCATCCTGGAGCATATCATATGGGAATGCGCGGCTATAATACAGGATAACGGTGATGCAGCCTCAAATAGCGACAGCCTCCGCGCGCTCTGGGAGTTTGCGTTGCTCAGGTCGGACCTGCAGCGCCGACTCTGGGCCGTCCAGCGAGCCGAAGAAGCTGCCAAGGGCCAACAACCCTTTGCCGAAACCTAGGCGGGGTCCAGGCCCACCCCACCAAATCGCGGGGCACTTAATACAATTATATGAATGAATGAATGAATGAATGAATGAATGAATGAATGAATGAAACCAGACATCTGTGTTTTAAGACATCACTGCATCCCATGCGCTGAATATATTTTTAAAAAGAACGTATTGTTTAGAAAATAAAATGCTGTCTTTTACGTTTAGTTCGATAATACAGCATTTGGGAAAGTGGATTCAGTGTACTACTGGGGTATTGAAGCAGCTGCGCTTTAAGCATTGTGCCGTCGCCGCAAAAGTTTAACTGCATGAGCGTTTTACGGCCTAGAACACGCATAAATAAATGTATTTAAAATAGCTAACCAACGCTTTCAGGATTTTCTGTAAGACACCACAATCCAAATCGAAGCCGCGAAGCTTTTATACAATATCTCAGTAACTGCATGTTAACTAGCTCGTTTGTTAAAAACATATTATAGTTCGCAAAGGCTAAGCTGCTAAACGTTGTAGCCACTTGTGCCAGATCGTTTGCTGCCTTTAATGGCCGCAGTTACGGTTTACACGTTTCACGTGCCAGAATGTACATTTGTCATTTTACCTCATTCAATTCGCAAAAGTAAACGTAAAACAACTACCCGTGTTCGCGGAAAAAGATTGGCGTTTGTTTGGTTTCATTACGTTATTTCTGCGCAGTCAACATATCTGTGTGTTCATTTCACCGATTTTTTGTCCAGTCTAGATGGATATTAATGTTTATTCATATTGAAGCCGTAAGTTGATCTGCTAAGTTACTTCAAGTTGTCACAAACCGCGTTTTGTTCGTGAGGTATGTTTAGTGTCTTACAGTATGATATGTCGAGCATAAGCGTTACTTAATAAGTCAGTTATAAATTCTACACCCTCCCTGGAATGTTTGGATGAATTACAATTATAAGCACTCCTAACTGATATCTTAAATACCAAAAGGAGTGTTTCTAATTTAAACAGGCTACAACTATATATGCATAGCACCTAATTCATTTGGCATGCAAAGTAAGTACGTCGTCAGCAATTCTTATTGTATTGAATGACATTTCTTTACTGTTTAGCTGTTTTATTGAATGTAAGCACTGTTTACAGTGAAATTTTCAAGTGTTTTAAACATCCACCACCTAACCTTGCTCTTGTATATCTTTAGTTTTTGTTGCTGTTGTTGGAAATTGAGTTTCTACCGGTTGTACATTCGGGCTATGCCGGAAGTCGAGCATTCCATCGATGTGCGAATTGTCCTTGTGTATATATGTACAGCTTACATTTACACTGAGAAATAAAGACGGTGCGCCTGTTTCATTCCCCGTTTCGTCTTGTTATTACTAACAAGGCGCTACCTCCAATATGTTCATCTGCTAACCATAACAAAATGAGAGTCGAATTGTTCGGGAAGGTGACGCCACGCGTGAATGTGGGAAACGCACGTACACTACTAATACGGTAGTGGCTATAAATTATCAATAATCATGTAAACATACGTATGCACCCCACATACAGAAACACAAGCAGGCGAACAATGGCCTTTTGAAAGGGACATCATGCTCGCCCGCTTGAAGAGTACGAGCGATAAGTGCAGAAAACAGTCATTGCACTAAGAATAAATTAATGATCGGTATTTACTTTATTGCGGACAATAACTTGACCACAGAAGAACACGATGAACGATAGAGATTGACTGACAGAGAAGGGCAGAAAGCCTGCTCACCGCACCGTAACCGTATAGCGCGGCGAGGAAGAAGGATAAGGAGCTCAAAGATGACCGAGCCAACGAAGAACACCGAGGGAATCAAAATTTTGTGTGGTACAATTACCTTGCTCTGCAAATCTTCAATTTTTTTGTTACGCCATTTAGAACGCTTGCAAAAACATTTGAAGCACCAGCCGCTGCGGCTCACGGATTGTGACGTTCTGTTGCTTATCATGATGTAGCGGTTTCGATTCCCGGCAGCGACTGCAGCATTCGTTGGCTGCAGAGTGCAAAAACGCTCGCGTACACCGCGCTTTGGGCGGGCGCTCCGAGAACCCGCAAGCAGTCAAACTTGTTCCAGAGTCCTTCATTACGACGTCTCTGATAGCCTCTGTGTAGCTCTGGAACGGTAAACCCCATGAAAACTGCAAATGTTTTAAAATGCGCAGAATGTACAACGAGGGCGCGCGGTGAGAATTGTGGATTTTCGGAGGCAAAACTAAAGTGCCCAAACATGGTGCATTGTTGAGGGCGTACTCGGAGATCCATTGCCGTTATTGGTATCCTGATTCGCTAAATTGCCAAAATTCGAACATGAACTCTGTGAGGGAAGGTCTGCGTGGTGAACCTTACGAGGAGCAATCGCGATACAGATGCCACTAAAGATTGGGCTTCTGTAACAACGAATTCGTCATTCGTAGCGAGAACAGAGCTGTTGTAAGCGTGAACGTGACAATGAAAAATTGTAGTGGCGCCTCCTGTTGTGGACTACGGTGCCTCTTTTGGGACGAAAGCACTGGCTGATTCAAAGGGGGAAGTCACGTGGAGATTACGTCAACTCGTCCGTCCTGGCGGGGGCGGTTAACATTTAGGAGCAGCAGCAGGACCTTCAGCGGCAACTTCCTGCTGCTACTGGCCCACACAAACGGTGATTGATTTGTAGACGATTAATCTATCGATCTAGCGCAACTTGACATTTTCATTTAGTGTCCCTCTAAGCCTGTTACCACAGATCAATCCAATGTACTTCGCAATGAGTAGCTTCATTATATCAAACGTTAAACTGTTCCCATTACCAACGAACGTCGTACTTAGGGTAAGGATAAGGCAAAGATTCTTTTCCAGCACAATTCCTTTTCTTGCCTCGTCAGCGCTCTGCCCACGTCATTACGGGTATATATGCCAGCTGTCAACGGTGCGCGATAAGAAAAACAAAGTCGAGCTAAAGAAATTTTACGTTATACTGACCCTATAGCTGTTGCGAAATAATGTGTCATTGAAACGGAAACTACTGTTTCCGATAGCAAATCAGGAGCGCATTCATGCGTACGCATGCCGCACACCTTTTTCCGTGCCCCCATATCTCTCCACATTACAATACTGCTGCACCTTTCTCGAGCACGTTATCTATAGCTCCAGACACACGTCATCACAAGAATTTCACAAGATCACAAGAATTTCAAGGAGGTGTAGAACCCTGCGCCACTCTAAATTCGTGCTGCCGGCTGACCGACACGTGCACATAACGGCGGTTCCGCAATATACACGCACAGCTTGGACCAGAAACTATACCGTGTGATGAGTCGTTTGTTTAACATTCCTAGCGTGTATGCAAGTAGATACGGATAAGGCTAAGTGCCAGAATTAGAACCTACAGCATGTACGGCCCAAGGGTTTGATGCGGACCTCCCAAAACAACAGCTGCTATCACACTCATAACCAGGCTGAGCATGTGCCGGATAGAAACTCGGTGCCGAAGCCAAGGAGCGTTGTCTGTCTAGGCGAGCGAACACCGAGCTTTTGCGTGGCTTGGAATTGTGCTTAGGTTTGTAGCTCAATATATTTTCATTGCTCAGATCCAACATTCAACACTTACTGCACAGCGATATTAGAACCTTAGGAAATCGAACACAATCTAACCCTGAAACACAAAGCCTTCACGACATATGGCAGAAAAAGTGGCTTGTTTCGAGTGATGTAGGAGGGATAGACAAGCCAATGTGAGAGCGACAGAAGTGAACACGCGCCTAGGAATACTAGAGTCTGCATAACGCGGAAGGCGTTATGCAGACTATGCATAACGCCTATGCATATGCCACGGCGGCCGCATTTCGATAGGGACGAAATGCGAAAACACCCATGTACTTACATTTAGGTGCAGGCTAAAGAACCCCACGTAGTACAAATTATTCCGGAGTCCCCCACTACGGCGTGCCTCATAATCAGATCGTGGTTTTAGCACGTTAAACCGCATATTTAAACATATATATTAATCCGCAAAGTTCGGCAATTAATATCTCAAAACTGGTGTCATCCTAAGAATTCGTTCCAAGCCTTGGGAGCTTCACGGCTAGAATTCGTAAATTACAATATGGGCTATAAGGTACTAATTAGTTAAACACTTAATTATTTAATTAGTGCGTTATACATTTCAATTTATCGTGCAAGTAATGTCAGCCTCTTCGAGCAGACCAGCTCATGAACTAGAATTGTGCTATCTGCCACAGGCAACCCTTAAAATTTTTTGGAAGTGTTCGCTGAAAAACCCTGTATATTGTTTCGGTGGCGCAGTCGCACAGGCGGCAGTTTGTTGACCGCAGAAAGGAACACATCAAACACTTCTTTTCCTTTTTGTTCGAACCACTTTTTAACCAGAGTTGTTTATGAATGCAGTTTAAATAAGAAGAAAGAAGCAAATAAACTTCATTAAAAAGAACGGTCCGGCAGTTTTGGTTGTGGTGGCCTGAGGTGGCGGCCCAAAGTCTTTGGACTCGGGCGGCATCTTCGGCTTGCCGGACGGCCCAGAGCTGGTCTTCCAACTCCGAACTTTTGAGAGCCGCCTCCCAGCGGCGGCGACGCCGACGGAGAAGGTCCCCAGCGGCCCCGCAGCTGGGGCGACGTCGGGGGAAGTTTACATTACGCTTTTTTTTTTTGACTCAGCGAGAATTTACATCCGCATCCGGCCGCCAAGCTAGCTTGAGCACGTCCCGATGACGACACTGCACGTGCAAGGCACGTCACAGAAGGAAAACCGCAGTAAAACCGCCCTACGTCTGCAGATATTACTTTCTCGGGAAGCAGTGAGATATATAGTTATACTCCAAACTAAGGCAAATTTTTATAGAGTAAGTGAGATCAACTTCCGGTTCGGATGCGAGCGCACGTCTTTTCCTGGCGCTCCGTTTCTTTTCGACAGTTACGCGTGCTGTTCGCGTCTCACCATCTTCTGTCGCACATCCTCTTCATCGGTGTCGCTTCGGCCACACGTCGAGACAAGCCTCGGAAAGGTGCGTTGCTTTCTGGCCGTTTTACGGCCGCTTATACGCGCCAGCGGGCGGCCTTGCTAAGCCTAATGCATGGCCACGACTGCGTTGATGACCGAGCCCGGGTCATCGCAGCTACCTCCATCTGACGACCATGAACAACGCCAGAGACAATCAGCTTTGATGACGCCTGCCCAAGACTGGGGCCAGGAAGCGGCTACGCTACGTCCCGAAGGCGTTCCGGAAGCGTCTACCACAGAACGCTCTGCTGGGATGCATGACGAACGCTGTGGGCATGCTACCGCTGACCAACAACATAGACGCGAACGCCAAAGACGAAAGAACAATAGGGAACCGAACGAACGCAGCCGCAGCCGCCACCGTCGTGATAGAGACCGCTCTGCAAGTCTGTCAACGACGGCCAGTGCGGTATCGAAACGAACGCGGCACGACTCTCTCACGTCATCGACCTACGAAGACGCGTCCGCCCCTTCCAGTGACGAAGACGACATGCAAACACAAGCACCACCGACATCCTCAAGCCTACAGTCTGATGTGACAACGCCACGTCAAGCAGAGACTGCATTGCACGCGTCTCAAGAACTGTTTTCTTACGCAAACTCAACTGAGAAGCTAGAGACAATTCGAGACGCCGGAGCCCTCTCCCAGGACGCGTTTGAATATTACGGTGCCGAAGGAGTGTGGAAAGTGCAACGCCGTAAGCACAACCAAACGCGGCCCGAGAAGGAAACACCGCCAGAAACTTTTGTGCTAGTCGTGAAACCAAGGGTAAACGTGGCGCTCACGACTGTACCAGGCAAGGACCTCCACCGCAACTTCGTGATGGCCACACCCGCTGCCGTCAACACCAAGCCTTTGACGTACACGTTGCAACCAGCATCTAACACCATAAGATTGCTCGTTCACGACAAGAGGCAAGCAGACGGGCTTCTCAAACTTTCACACCTAGACGTGAACCACGGACAGATACCAGTACAAGTGTATCAGGCACCCGGACGAGACATGTGTCGAGGTGTTATATACAACGTTGACTGCAATGAAACAAAGGCTGAACTCCGGGCAGCCTTGACCTGTGAGCACCGACGTATCCTTGACGCGCGCCCAATGGGAAAGCGTGGGGCATGTCTGCTGACTTTTGAGGGACGCCACCCTCCTAACAGAGTCGTGTATTACGGCCGCATCACCCGAGTTTCAATTTACGAACCTAAAAGCATCGTGTGTAATCGTTGTCATCGCTTTGGTCACAAGAAGGATGTCTGCCCGCACGAAGCGGTATGTCCTACATGCGGCAAGACACACGAAGGTAGTACTACTGACAATGAATGCAAACAGACGACGCCCAGATGCCGCAACTGTGAAGAAGAAGGTCACACGGCGACTGACCCGAAGTGTCCAGCTAAACTGAAGTCCGACGCGAAAATTGCTAAGAAACTCCGCTCAAGGCCCCGCTCTCGTCGTAGAAGGCACAGCGCACACCGATCGAGAAGCCGCACTAGAACTGTCCCGTGCCATGACGTCAAATTGACGCAGCAGCTACGTGAAAGTGAAAACATCTCACCGCAGCCACGTACCATAAAGGAAGCAGTGAACGAGATTGTTTCAAAGAACTGCGTACAACCAACAACGGGAGGAAACGGCTGCAACCTCAACTACGCAGCAGCGCTCAAGCGCACTCAACCAAGTCGAGACAAACCGGCGAACTCTTTACCTTATACCACACCTATGCTGCCTTCACCATCGCAGCTGGTTGATACATCGAAAGACAATGTAGAAGCTGAGATTGCGGAACTCGCACGACAGAACGTCGAACTGCGGCGGAAACTAGAAGAGAACGAAAAAAGGCATGCAGCACTGCTCGAAAGTGTTCGTGCCAAGCGACAGCAGCAGCCATGCAATCCGCAGGAGCTCACTAAAACGCAAGAAACAACCTCTACTACCACACCGCAGACAGACCTGGCTCTGCTGGTACAACAACTTTTGCACCCTCTCCTCCAAGCGCAGGAGAAGCACTTCCAACGACAATATGGCTTGCTCCAACAGCTCTTCGCCTCGCGTCAATAGCCACCCGGCTTCGCGTACAGCCCTCGACAGTCCCACTCCACACGTTTTACAGTGGAACTGCCGAGGGCTCGGCACTTGTGCGACAGAACTGAACCTCTTGTTTGACTGTGTCGGACGCCCCCTTGCGCTTTTACTTCAAGAAACTAATGGCACAGATCGGACACTACGACAGTTCAATGGTTATTACCAACCGTCAATAGAGCATAGAAACAGGAAACGACACCGAAACCCGCAGCACAATGGTATCGCCAGTGCAGCCGAAGAATTTGTAATACGGGGACAAGCGGCTGTCTTTGTCCGCACAGACATTCCACAAACGCAGATTGACACTTCTCAGTACTCGACTGCCGTGCAGGAGGTGGTGGCTGTCCGTTGCAAGATTGCAAAGCGAAATGCAGTGCTGGTATCGGTATACATGCACCCTGAAGTTAGCTCCCGTACACGCGGTTCATTCACGTGGATTCACGCTTTGCGGAGACGTTACCCAAATGACGACTTCCTGATAGGCGGCGATTTCAACGCCAAGCATCCGCAGTGGGGCTATGACTATCACACGCCCCGCGGAATGGCGCTCGCAGATGCCACGGAGTCAGCTGACTTAGTGCTCGCAAATGACACCGACTACCCCACCCGCGCCGCCCTGCATAGTGGACAACGTAACACGACCCCAGACCTGACGTTATCCACAGCAGCCTACGTGAAAGACTGGCGATGCGATCCGGACGCCTGGGGTAGCGACCACTATCCACTGTGGATTACTTTGAACGTGGGACGAAAGCGTGCGGCCGGGCGCACTGTGCGCACGATCAGATGGGATGCCTACAGGAGAGCATTTGCGGAGCAACCCAAGACTTCATCCGTACGGGAGCGGGCGTCACGCGCCCTGCGCAAGGCCACTACTGAGACTGAGGTGAGAGCTGATGCTCCGGCGCCGGACATACATATGCTAAACCTTTGGGATGCGCGCAAGCGAGCACAGTTGACCTACGAAGCCAATGGCCGACGACATCGCGACCGCGTGCGACTTCGACGTCGCACTGCCATCGCTAGAAGATACGCCAAGCGCCTGTATCGGGAACGTTGGAGCCAGCACTGCTCCTCATTCAACGAAAGAACTGGCCTCCACAAGGTGTGGCACACGTTCAAGGCTATGACAGGTCAGCGTAAAACACGCAGCGCTATTTCAAACGTCTTGCTCAAAACTAGCCAGTCAGTCAGCCAACTCCAAGATGATGCCGCCAACACGTTTTTTCCCCAACCGGCGACGCCCCCGAACGTCGACATTTACCGGAAAACGCCGCCAGTGACCGATGAGGGCATCCAGGCTCCATTCTCACTCTTCGAGCTCGAACAGGCACTTTCTTTCATCAACGCGCGCAGCGCGCCAGGCTATGATGGCGTGACGTGGGCGGCTCTGAGAAATCTGGAAGAATACGCAAAAAAGCAACTTCTCGAGGAGATTAACGAAGTGTGGATCAACGGTGAAATCCCAGCAGGATGGAAGCATTCGATAGTCACACCCATACCGAAACCAAACAAACAGCCAGATGTACTGTCGAACATGCGCCCTGTATCTCTCACACTTACTACGTGTAAGCTGGCGGAGCGAATGGCCTTGACACGCATATCTCACTTTCTAGAAACAGAGGGTCGCTTTCATCCAGCCCAGACAGGGTTTAGACCAAACCTTGGCACTCATGACAGCCTCCTACTTGTGAGGGAAGGTGTACTGCGTCGAAAGACAGTCGGTCGCGCAAAGCGACACCCGAGCATCCTGGTGGCGGTGGACCTCCGTAAAGCTTTTGACACTGTGACCATCGAGGCAGCTGAGAGGCACGGAATCACGGGCCGCCCCCTCAACTTTGTGCGTTCCTTCCTTCAAGATCGCACTTTTTCCATACGGGTCGACGGAGATGTCGGGAAGGTTTACCCAAACATAGTGGGAGTCCCACAAGGCTCCATACTATCACCCCTCCTCTTTAATTTGACTATGATAGGCCTGGCTGAGCGACTGGAGGCTATTTCCGAACTGGGCTTCACAATTTACGCAGATGACATCACGTTATGGACTGCATCACGACCAATTGATGAGCAGCAGGAGACCCTGCAGGCGGCACTTGACGTTATTGACGACTACCTGCCACAAACTGGCATGCGGCCATCTCCAGAGAAGACAACCTATGTGGTGATCCGAGGTTCAACGCAGGACGAAGCAGCCCTCACGTTCACTCTCGCAGGCAAAACGCTGCAGCGAGCAGAAAAATCAGTGCGCGCTCTCGGGATACCTATTGACCGCACAGGCACAGCGGATGCGTGGCTCGCAGACCTTCGTCGGACATGGCACAACACTCTGCACCTCATAAAACGAATCTGTTTCCGCATGGGCGGTGCTGGTACCGACGTATGCCGAAAGCTTGTTAGTGCTTTGCTGACATCCCGAGCGATATACGGAGCGCGCTGTTATGACCTGCTTGCTCGGCACTGGACACAGCTAGAGGTACTCCACAGATCAGCTCTCCGTGTTATCACAGGGCTCCGAAAACACACACGTGTCGAGGAGCTACATCGCTATGCGAAGTTGCCTACCCTCCGTGCAACCATCGAAGCATCGAAGGCAGGACACGAGGAACGCCTGAAGCACACCAGACAAGGCAGGACTCTACTGGCCTACATGGGAAAGGATATATCAACTTTGCCACAACTGCCATCCGACATCTCACCGTGGGATGACATTGCTGTCGTCGACACTACACCAACGCCCCGAAACATGGGTGCCCAACATGCGCACCGCCGGGCAGCATTCGCTGCGCGTCATGTGCAGACATTGGCAGACGCACCGCCAAGCCATGAACAAGTGTACACTGACGCAGCTTTCGACCCACGCACCAACGAGGGAGCAGTCGCTTACCACGTAGTGGGTTCTTGTGAGACACATTCTACCTTTACAACTGCTGATGCTGACGACCCAACGGAACTTGAACTCCGCGCAATAGCCTGGGCATTAGATAGAGTTTCAAGCACCACGCAAGCAAAACACATCGATATATACACCGACTCTCAGTATGCGCTGCATGCCTGCAAGTCGCGCCACACATCATCATCGGAAGTACTCCTCGTCAAGCAGGCCTTCAGGCGCGCGGAAGCCCACGGGGTCACTGCAACACTTCATTGGATCCCTGGTCACCAGGGCATCGAGGGAAATGAGAGAGCCCACGAGGCGGCGCGCGCCCTTCTTTCCAACCGCGTCGTCTCCCGGGATCCTTCAGAAGCCCTTACAACCAGCACAGGCAACACGACAAATGGAGCCCCGTATGACCCCGACAGAGCTCTGAGAGCAGCAGCCAACCGACGCAAGAGGGAACTCCGTGCGAGTGTGCCCTCAGACCCAGACCCACTTCCAGCGGGCCTTCCCAGGTCGGGACAGGTGCTGTTGCATAGGCTCCGTTCCGGCTTCGTCCTCACACCGGATGTGCTGGAACGGTGGCGACAGTACCGGCCACGCCGGGAAAGACGCCCTCCATCTCCGTCTCCCAACTCCCTTCCATCGCAGGAACCCGGCCATCCCACAGCCTCCGCGGACCAAGAAGCGCTCCATACGCCACACAGGTGCCCTGACTGCGACATGGCTACGCGGCCATCCGCAGCCCATCTGTTTTGAGAGTGCCAGCGACACGCTCAACAGCGGGACCACCACCTGAGGGCGGTGCGAGTGTCGTCCTACGAGGAGTGGATTCGACCGGCAACTGGATCGATGGATTCTGACAGGGCCATTCTGGACTCGCTCTTGGCTTTCGCCAAGGACGCGCAGCTCCTAGGACGGCTCTGAATACGCCTCCCCCCTCCTCTTCCTGTTCCCCATTATAGGCCTTCGCGCCATCCTTTAATAAATACATTTTGTCATCATCATAGAGTAAGTCGTTCTATCCACTTCGAGCAGACACAACGGAGCTGCTGGCACATTTCTAACTAATGGCAAGGCTACAACAGCCACCATGGTTGAGCGTAGCGCGATCGAAAAACACAGACGAGTGAAAGAAAGCACGAGCACAAGCGCTTGTTGTTGTTTATCTTGTTGTTGTTGTTGTTGTTGTCGTCGTCGTCGTTGTCGTCGTCGTCGTCGTCGTCGTCGTCGTCGTCGTCGTCGTCGTTGTTGTTGTTGTTGTTGTTGTTGTTGTTGTTGTTGTTGTTGTTGTTGTTGTTGTTGTTGTTGTTGTTGTTGTTGTTGTTAACACGTTTGCACAGCGCAAAAGACGAGGACTGAAGGAAGAACACAACACAGGCGCTGTTGTGTTCCTTTCACACAGTTCAAAGCTCAGCTCAAGCAAATAAAGCACCGATTTTTTTACATGATTTCTTGTGTTTGTGAAAAAAAGTGTTAGAAAAGTAGTCGCAGTTCTGCGGTGTGGAAGGATTTTTATGCCTAATATAAAAATGTAAGTGAAAACGAATATTAGGGACCCGTTTTGCAACTGTACTCATTTGAACATACCCAGCTGGCTCATCCACTGCAGTGGCGTCCATAGGCACCGATTAGGAGGGTTCCGGGCCCGAGCCCCCTCAAGAATTTTCCGAAGGGGGCATAGCCCCCGGCGGTCACACACACGCACACCTAAAATGTCATTACCAGAGTTCTGTCACCCGCATCATTCGAGGTTTCTTTTGACTTGCCTCGACCTTTTCATTTAAAATTTGATTGTGGCTAATAGCTTACTGCGTTATTGTTGGCGAGGACGTGCACGACATTTAATTCATACTCTCGCTTTATTTCTGCAAATCCTAACAATTGGAGGACAAGCGCATTATAAGCACTAGCGGCGGCAGCCTCATGCGTATTTTCTCACTTCAACATTGTTTTAAATTTCCACGGTAAGCACCATGCACATACACAATATATATAATTATAAACACAGGACAAAGTTTATTATATATTTTAAAGAGAAGGACGTAGTCAATGAAAAATTATTTATAAAGCTATGGATAGTCTATGCCTAGAGAATGAATACGTTGTTGTATGTTCACCTCGCTTCAAATTGCTCTGCGTACTTTTTTGGCTCTGAAAAAAGCCTGCAGACTTCAGCGACCCCTTCGGCAGTCTTCTATCACCGGCGTGTGAAATACAGGTGAATGATATGTGTCTCATTATTGAATCTCTTTCCAGTAAGCAATGCTAACGACTCATGAAAAAACAAACTTTTCTAATAATTTACAACATTTATTAGGTATGGAAACATCGTCACTTGCGCACGGAGGCCTTAAATATATACAGGGTGTCCCAATTAGTTACCATGCGCCAAGATAAAGGGAGAGCAATTGCGTTACTCGAAGAAAACCTAGTGCATTTTGTTTCCGGTACAATGAAGTAGCTCCTAGTAACTTTGTTTCAATACTGAGATTTAATTAGGTAATTGTAACTAATTACCTAACTCGAGACGTAATATCCTAATTATCAAAGGGTCAATGAGGCACTTGTACAGGCACAGCCAAGGAACATGTAATTGCGGTATTTTCAGCGACGTACTAATAAGTAGCATTAATTAATCTAAATTAATAGCATTTCTGCATGGTGCGACACTTGGCTCATGAAACAATATATCCAAAGGAAAGGCACTGAAAGTAACACGAGTTGCTTCCAAAGCTCACCCGCATCCGTATGTTCTTAATGGCTCTCCTTTATGCTTTGTCTAGTGTACAAATATCTTGACGTGCACATCGGCAGTGACCTTTCATGGAAAGCGCATGTCAAACACATATCTAACAATGCTAATCGCATGCTTGCTTTCCTTCGCCGTAATTTTTCGCGGTCGCTTTAAAATTACTTTTGCATAAAACGGTCGTTCGAACTGAAATGGAATATGCGTCTTCCTTGTGGTACCTTAATATAAAGCCATCGATTAATACTCTAGAATCTGTTCAGAATCTACATAACCTAATTACCTTGAATTAAGCCGCTCACTTTTCTCAATAAACTCCTCGTTGAAGAAAGGGTCCTGTTTTCAAATCTCATCTCAAGCCTTATCAAATAACGACATACAACAGTAGCCGCACTATGGTGTATACTTATACAATATGTGCACTTTCGCTATCCCAACAACACAGTATACACTTACGACGTAGATTTATGTTCAAAGAAAGCTCTGTAAATGTTTCACCAAAAGGAACATCGCGAAGATTGGCTCATCCTCGAGACCTGGGAGCATCCGAACGCGGATGCGAAGGCCTCCATGTTCTTCAGCGGGATCACACAGCGATCTCTCCAGGACGCGTAATTCGTGAACGAGGCGCTGCCGTTGGCGGCGCACCACTTCACGCAGCTGGAAATGAAGAAGAGCTGCTGCGCGTTGTATCGAAGCTCTGCCAAGTGCCCGGCGCTCTCTCGGAGAAGCCCCTTGTACGCGTTGAGCGCGGAGACGACGCCCGCGAAATCCGCCATGTTCTCCGAGTCGGCGGTTTCACGCGACATACCATGGGAGCGTCGCAGGCAGAGCAGCTTGTCATTGTAGAAGAGTCGGGACGACTTCGACCACCAGTCACGCCACCGGCCGTCACTGTCCCACAGCCTGCCTTCAACGTCGAACGCGTGAGTCATCTCGTGCCCGATGACAGAGCCGAGGCCGCCGTAATTGTACGCCATCGGCGCACCGGGCGAGAACACCGGAGGCCGGAGCATAGTCGCCGGCAGCATGAGCGCGTTGCGCATAGGGAAGTAGGCGGCGTTCGTTGCGCGCAAAGAAAACTTGAAGCTGCTGGTGTTCCTCAACTCCCACTCGATGGTCAGCTTCATCGCGTACAGCCACGGTTCGAGAAAGCGAAAGGACACGTCCGGGTAACGCGAGTACACCTGGTCCAGTTCTTCGTCGTTGGCGAAGAATTTGGGATAGCCCACGTGTGCCTGGAGGGTGCGCATCTTGTCCAGGGCCGTCGCCTTGGTGACGTCGTCGAGCCAGCTGGCGCGACGAATCTCTTCGATAATGGATTTCCGTATGCGCCACAGCATCTTCTTGGCGGACTCGACGGTGCTGGCTGGAACGGCCCTGAACAAATAGTGCGAAAGCAGCGGCACCTCCATGGCTCTGATCACGGAGCGCAGGCAAATGAACGGAAAATTCCGCACGTGCTCTGCCAACTCGGACGACGACAGGGGAACCAAAGTGCGCACGAGCTCCCACGCCACCAGGAGGCTTGTTCTCGCCTCTCCGAGGTTCGAATAGACCTTGTCAAAATAGGACAAGGCACTAACACTGATTTGAACCTTGTGCTCTTTCCGGTAGACGTTATCACTATGAGCCGCGATCAGAACTTCCCAGCGGCCAGGACGTATGGTCGGCGTGTAGATCCCAATGCCGTCAACAGTCGAGAAAACGAGGCTGTTCGCTTTCTGCAGCGTGCCTTTCGTGAGGAGGCCGATGGCCGTGTTCTCGGATTCTGTTATTTGCACGGCTATTCTCAAGGCTTCGTCACCGTCATTCAGCACGCCGAGTGCGTCAGTGTGCGGAGCATAGAACTTGTTCGTCAGTACGTTCGAGCTTCGCTGGCGGAACCAGACCAATTGATTGGCATTGAGCGTGACCTTGATCTCCCTGGCGCCCTTGTAGAGTTGCGAGTCTTCCAGAGATAGGCCTAGCAGAGTGAGCAGCTTGTACTTGAAGAACAGGAGCAGGACACGGTCCAGGGCTTCCGCGCGGGCGTGACCAGGTACGGAGAGACCGACGCTTTGGACAAACTGCCTCAGCGTCGTAGACTCATCCAGGTCACCGGCCTGAACCCTCAAGCAGCTGTGGTACAGGGCTGCCGCCTTCTGGGCGGCGCTCTGTCCTCGCTCAGGATACGTGGCGGTCGAGAGTGCGCGGGGCAGGGCGTCGTACATGTCGTCCTGCATCTGCGTGATGGTCTGCGCCGACGGACTTGCGTACGCGCCGCAGGCGAAGGCGTAGAAGTCGCGGCACGGATCCGCCGAGGTGTCCACGAAAGGCTCGATGAGGCTGGACAAGCCGGCGTTCAGTCCCACTCTTTCGCTTGACGCCTCAGCAGTGGAAGCCGAGTGCGCTTTGCTGTCGGAGCTGGGTGATGGGGCCGCGCGGAAGATGACAGAAACGCACGCGACAGCCACGGTCAAGCCGACCACGACGATGACGTAGGCTAGGCTCTTGGCGCTTCCGACGTTGGCTGCGGACTTCGAGTCGCACTGGCTGGCTTTGGCACTCTGGGGGAGGAGGGACACATAGAAAATTTGGGATGAGGGCGGGTGCACGTTTATTAGCAGAAATGTTGCGCAGCGAAAGACGAGGTACGATATGAGCAACATAGACAGACGCATCTGTCTATGGTGCGCCTGTCACCAACTAGACCAGCAAAGTGTTTTATTTCACGTTTATCCTACACACGAAGCGACGATATTGTGAAAGATACATGGCGAACCCGAAGTGGTTTAACTGCGGGCGCATCGCACGCGCGTCTTTTACGAGGTTCTTTTGCAGCTTTTACGAGGTTCTTTCGCAGGTTCTTTCGCAGATTAATAAGTTTGCAGGGACAACATGGCCACAATTAGTACACGACCGGGGTAGTTGGAGAAGTATGGGAGAGGCCTTTGCCCTGCAGTGGGCGTAACCATGATGATGATGATGATGATGATGATGATGATGATGATGATGATGATGATGATGATGAGTCGCAGCTTGACGCGTTGTCACGCCGCCTTGCCGTCGAAGTCTCAAAAAAAAGGGAAAGAAAGAAATAGTCAAGCGCCCGTAGCGGGACTTTTATACAAACATTTCGGTGTTTCCTACGCTGCTGATTCTTGCGCAGCTTTTTGCGATGTCATCCTCTTCCCCACCTCTGCTGGCTCGTATACTGTGCACTACGTTATTATGGTGAACTACTCCCGATGAGTCCGAAGTGCAGACCACGGTATACTTCCTACACAACGCGAGTGTATATGGAACCCAATAATACGACGCGCTGTATACTCCACAAATAGGCTGTGCAGCGTTTCAGCGATTCTTCGATGACCGCTTTCAACTGAGCTCGATACCTGGATACTAAACTGTACTTCAACGAAGTAATTCCGAGAGAAAAGGCAAGAAATCGTAATGCACACACGTAGCTACTAAGGAAACGTAAGACTCGGGCCACTTATCAGTGGATAACAATTTCTACCTTTCCCTAAACTTCTTACACATTGCTGATATCCGCAGAATAAATTTGCTTATTCATACGCGCCGTGCCTTTACTAATTAAAGTTCGAGTGATAAGAATGCGCAAATATTTCTCGTAGTTTCTTTTAGTGGCGACACATTCTGTTACCGAGTGACACGGCATGAGCGGCGACTTGTGAAGATTGGCTTTTTGGCATCTTTGCAATGTATGCGACTTACAGTGCCTTGGCCGAAGCTTGACAAAACTACCTTCCTGGTGTAAGTGCACAGCGTCGCTCAGGGACGTGTAAATTATATACCTACATGCGCGATGCGTCGGCGCGAACGATCGTTGCCGTAGATGGAGGTATACAGTACAGCACAATAATCGTAGCGGAGGAAATGACTGCAGTTATCCCAAAATAGTGATATCGCAGTCCACGCTCTGCTGTTTCGGCTGTACCTCTCGCGATACCCTTTTTACGAGGACGCGATTAGCATCCTTTTGGAACTTTGCCCGCTTTGCGGTACGGTTTTGTCTAACATCTTTCGCTCCTAAACTTGGGACACGGGGTGCGCGGAATTGGGTCTGTGCGCGTACAGACAGCTCGGAACACTTGGCATGTGCAACAGTTAAAATATGTGTTACGGGCTATGTGCCTATTCTTGGTTATTCCCCCGGTTTGGGTACGGGTCACTCTTAAAACCCACTATACCCGTGCCCCTGAGGCACCGCAGCCCGACGCTTTAGCGCTCTGCGCCACGAATCGGCGCCTGCCGCGAGAGAACAGTTCTCAGCGTCCGCGTACAGCGGCGCGCCGAGCGCGAATTTCGTGAAGGCGCCGCTAGATGGCGCAGCCTGTTCACAGGGAAGCACGATAGAGGATCCCGGCTACAGTACAAGCTCCATACATGACGCGTTTCGGCTGTGCCAATACGGTGTCGCTACATTGCTTCACTGCTAATCGCATTAGCGCCGACATTCATCGTGAGATGGGTTCTGCCAGATTATTTTTTATTCACTTACTTTACTTATATTACATATTTTGCTTCATTTACTTGCTTTACGCGCTTTGGTTATATTACTTTGCTTTCTCGCGTTAGTTCCTGAGCAGCTTCGTTAACGTGACAACTGTCCCTAGGCAAGCCGCATCACACCGCAGCGCAAGCTAGACAACTAGGCATTTCCGTACAATTGAACGTCACGCTGAGGAAGGCACATGATAGCTTTGAAAAATTACATATGTAAAATACAACTGGCCAGACTCGCCGTAATTAGTGTGTAATACCACAAAGTCTTAGCATAACTGTAATACGCAGCAGCGCTTCTGATAACAGGTTATTTATCTGACACTGAGAAAGACTTGCTCGTACTATTATATACATATGTAGGATTGTAGGATTGTTTGTAGGATTTTTGCAACCGTTAGGACACCCATGCTATTGTTTAGCGTTTGTGCTCGTCGCGAAACATCCCTCTTGTTTCCGGCTTTCGCTCCGGCTCGATAGAGCAGGTAGCAAGAGACATGTTGTCACTACACCAAAATTCTAAGGGTGAACAAGCACAGCTGGTGGCTGACCAACTCGGGTAGAGGGCAATTTTATGAGCAGGTAACCTGATAATAGGGAGAAAAAATTCGGAGTAAGATTTAGGTGCTTACCGTAGTGAGGGCGAACATCTTCTTCCTCTTCTTCTCTACCATTTCGTCAGGTTCCACGATCTTTTTTACTTTTTGTAATTTTATTTTTTAATATAGTGCATTGTCATATTGTGCCGCGTCTTTCCGACCTACTGTTAAACATTTTTTCTCGGTTTCTCTCATTGGTAGCACACTGAACTTAACTGTAATTCTTAACATTGTGCGGTGTGTCACTATTGTACCATAGTATTCTTATACTATAACGTACGTTGGAAAATTCCACATTTAATGTTCTCATGCTTTCTTGCTTTAACTGTTTTCGTATATACTGCAACGTGTCTGTCTGTCTGTCCGTCCGTCCGTCCGTCCGTCCGTCCGTCCGTCCGTCCGTCCGTCCGTCCGTCCGTCCGTCCGTCCGTCCGTCCGTCCGTCCGTCCGTCCGTCCGTCCGTCCGTCCGTCCGTCCGTCCGTCCGTCCGTCCGTCCGTCCGTCCGTCCGTCCGTCCGTCCGTCCGTCCGTCCGTCCGTCCGTCCGTCCGTCCGTCCGTCCGTCCGTCCGTCCGTCCGTCCGTCCGTCCGTCCGTCCGTCCGTCCGTCCGTCCGTCCGTCCGTCCGTCCGTCCGTCCGTCCGTCCGTCCGTCCGTCCGTCCGTCCGTCCGTCCGTCCGTCCGTCCGTCCGTCCGTCCGTCCGTCCGTCCGTCCGTCCGTCCGTCCGTCCGTCCGTCCGTCCGTCCGTCCGTCCGTCCGTCCGTCCGTCCGTCCGTCCGTCCGTCCGTCCGTCCGTCCGTCCGTCCGTCCGTCCGTCCGTCCGTCCGTCCGTCTGTCTGTCTGTCTGTCTGTCTGTCTGTCTGTCTGTCTGTCTGTCTGTCTGTCTGTCTGTCTGTCTGTCTGTCTGTCTGTCTGTCTGTCTGTCTGTCTGTCTGTCTGTCTGTCTGTCTGTCTGTCTGTCTGTCTGTCTGTCTGTCTGTCTGTCTGTCTGTCTGTCTGTCTGTCTGTCTGTCTGTCTGTCTGTCTGTCTGTCTGTCTGTCTGTCTGTCTGTCTGTCTGTCTGTCTGTCTGTCTGTCTGTCTGTCTGTCTGTCTGTCTGTCTGTCTGTCTGTCTGTCTGTCTGTCTGTCTGTCTGTCTGTCTGTCTGTCTGTCTGTCTGTCTGTCTGTCTGTCTGTCTGTCTGTCTGTCTGTCTGTCTGTCTGTCTGTCTGTCTGTCTGTCTGTCTGTCTGTCTGTCTGTCTGTCTGTCTGTCTGTCTGTCTGTCTGTCTGTCTGTCTGTCTGTCTGTCTGTCTGTCTGTCTGTCTGTCTGTCTGTCTGTCTGTCTGTCTGTCTGTCTGTCTGTCTGTCTGTCTGTCTGTCTGTCTGTCTGTCTGTCTGTCTGTCTGTCTGTCTGTCTGTCTGTCTGTCTGTCTGTCTGTCTGTCTGTCTGTCTGTCTGTCTGTCTGTCTGTCTGTCTGTCTGTCTGTCTGTCTGTCTGTCTGTCTGTCTGTCTGTCTGTCTGTCTGTCTGTCTGTCTGTCTGTCTGTCTGTCTGTCTGTCTGTCTGTCTGTCTGTCTGTCTGTCTGTCTGTCTGTCTGTCTGTCTGTCTGTCTGTCTGTCTGTCTGTCTGTCTGTCTGTCTGTCTGTCTGTCTGTCTGTCTGTCTGTCTGTCTGTCTGTCTGTCTGTCTGTCTGTCTGTCTGTCTGTCTGTCTGTCTGTCTGTCTGTCTGTCTGTCTGTCTGTCTGTCTGTCTGTCTGTCTGTCTGTCTGTCTGTCTGTCTGTCTGTCTGTCTGTCTGTCTGTCTGTCTGTCTGTCTGTCTGTCTGTCTGTCTGTCTGTCTGTCTGTCTGTCTGTCTGTCTGTCTGTCTGTCTGTCTGTCTGTCTGTCTGTCTGTCTGTCTGTCTGTCTGTCTGTCTGTCTGTCTGTCTGTCTGTCTGTCTGTTCTAATGTACTGCGCCCGCCGTATGGCCCAATGTAATGTTCCCTCCCGGAAACGTTTGAAGCGTTAAAAGGCTGACTATTGCAGTTGTTAAGGCTGTACTTCTAACTTTCGTGGGGCGGTAAGAATACGGAACTTGTGACATCTTCCTTTTTTATTATTATTCATGTCAGAAATTCCGAAGAAGAAAATGTAAACCGAAAACCGACGCATCAGCGCTATCGTGGCTTGTTGACGCAAAAATATAATAAATCAAGAGGAGTTCCCCAGGAATTTATCCTTTCTGCTATTTTGTTTAACGTTTTATTAAGCTCAATTCCATTGTGCGAAACCGTACAAGTTATGCAGATAGATAACGCAGCATTCCTTGCGTCTGCGAGTGATATTCACTCATCACAAATAACACTGCAGTCATACTTCTAGGAACGCTTGAAGCTTGGTTTGCAGGTATTCGAATGTCGTAACAAAGTTCCTTCACTGTGTTACCATTGAATGTACCGGTCAATATCGCTATCCAATACCGCCAAGAAATCATTCCTCAAGTTGACTTTATCAAATATCTAGGTGCAATATACGACGCAAATCTGAGCTGGTGAGATCACATTTATCGTTTTAAATCTAAGGCAGCACCCGCTGTTGGCATGATAAGCAATCTTGACCGACATCACTCTGGGCTACGCAGGGAAACTCTAATAATGAGTCATCGCATGTACGCTCGACCGATACTTGAGTTTGGATGCGTGCAATTCTCTGCTGGGCGAGCATACAAGATTAACCCCCTAGTTCTTGTCTTGGTTTTGGTTTACCAAAATTTGTTGCTAAGAATGTTTTATATCAAGAAGCACGCCTGCCTACTCTGTCCTGCCGATTCCGCATCCTAACAGTAAAAACGCATTTAAACATTTATAATTCTCCTTTGAGACGATCGTCAGTCGTATTTATTAGTGAAATGAGCGCATTTTTCGATTAGCATTGGCACCGCTTACATAGACCTCAAGTTTTGTTTGTGCAAGCTTAGCTAGATCCACTAAACGTTAATGCGTGCGAGATAATTTGCCCAGACAAGCGCTTGCCTGATATAATGATTGAATTTGATTACATATTTCCATCAAATGCCTAACTCCTGTTCACTGCATATTTACATGGCATGCTAGAAGATCATTTAACGCAATCGAGAGTAGATCATGTGATCACGACTGATGCGCCAATGAGTGAGGAGAAAGTGGGTGTGAGTATTTTCTCCGAGTCACTATCCCGGTCATATGCATTACGCCTTCCGGATTTCACACTCGTATTTCTGGCTGAACTATCAGCCGTTATCTTAGCCCTTCGAAAACTTTCTTCAAATTATTCAACAGTGGTTATAGCGACTGATTCACTTTCAGTATGCACATCACTCACTTCATCTTCAGACACTACCAATACATTTAAACCATGAACTCCTCCAAACTTAAGCCTGGTGCGGTTGGTATGGGTTCCAGACCATCGTGGTATATTCTTAAATAAAGTGGCAGACACACTTGCGAGGATGTCTGCTAATGGACCAGCTATGTCCGTTTTGGCTATACTTCGGCTTATGTCACTGCGGCTAGGTTTAGAAAGCTTTCCCTTTTCCAAGATTCTACAAAACTGAAAATTATGACGTCGTAATTTAATCATTTGACCTTTTCATGGGACAATAAATGGTGACCCACACGTAAATTGGAAATCTCAATAACGAAATTACGATGCCGCATCCCACCGTTAAAGTTTTTTACCTATACAGGTCTGGTCTGGCACCGTCCCCTCTGTGTCAAACCTGCCAGCTAGGAACCCGAAAACATTGATCACTTTCCACTAGCATGCCGTCGATTCAGAAACCAGACGAATAAATTCGTATTCTCATTCCTAAAATAAGTATTTCTTTAACTACCCAGGATATCCTCTCCTTCGGGGCTTCATTGGGCTTTAGCCACAGGAACATCTGCGTGGCCTTTCGCGACTATCTCTGTGACCCAAGAAGGCTACCAGGTTAATTCACAAAATCAATAATTAGATCGCTGATTGCTTTATCGCAATTATTGTAATACCACAAAGAAACACACACGTACGCGCACACAATTTGCTGTTTATAACTACAATTATTATTTCTGTATCTTCCAGGTAAATATATCTCCTATATAATTATCGTAAACTTTATACTTCACCCTGATTTAGTTTTCCGTTTAGATTTTTCTCTCTCCCCTTCCCACTAACCTTTAACCGCCGGCTTCTTGGCCAATCCCCCGCAGTGGGTAAGCGCCACAGGTGAGGAGAAAGCAAGCAAGCGAGCTATCGTCATTTTCATCATCTCGTCTCCGCGCGCTAAGAACACGAGCTCAAGACAAGCTGGAACGTTCACTTTTCGCGTAAATCTGCTACCATTACTAGCCGCAAGCTCGTCTCGTCCTGCTGGCGGTACAGCTGACGTCATAACTAGTGCGACGCTTCCTTCAGGTAAGGCTCTTTCCGAAGAAATTTGATAGCAGTCGCCCTATAGACTTGGCAAAATACTCATTACAGTAACTTTTGATACGACAAGGGCAGCATTTTTCAACCAACCGATCAGACGTCGCACATAGACGCACATAGGCGTAGTGTCCCCGACGCGGGCGGCAAGGACGTCGGCCGGCAAACAAAGGAACGCGCCCAACGGGCGGCGGTAGACGAACGTTGGTGACGTTGGATCATCCGTGGGATCATTGTATTTCGAAACCTCGGCCAACATTAAGCGTATCGCGGGATGACGTAAGGTATGCCTCACTAGGTGAACACTGTATAGGGGCCCCCTACGTACAGGGTTGCGAAACCAAAACTGTGACTAAGTCACGACATGACAGTTACCTTAGGAGAGACAAAGACGCGAATTGCGGAGCAAGCTCGGGTATCTGAGATTCCAGTTGTGATTACGAGAACGAAGTGGAGCGGCTGGTCATGTAATGCGCAGAACAGATAACTGGTGGTCTATCACAGTAACAGAATGGGTGCCAGGAAAGAGAAAACTCAATTGACTCGAGGGTGGCTGAGAATTAAAAAGCATGATCTGGGATGTTGCGCGTAAAACCACTGCCTGATTATGAGGCGCGCCGTAGTGAGGGGCTCCGGAGGGACTCCGGAATAATTTTTACCGCCTGGGGTTCTTTAACGTGCATCCAATGCCCGGTACAAGGGCGTTCTTGCATTTCGCCGTCATCTAGATGTGGCCGTCGTGGCTGTCAGAGAATTATAAGTAGGCAGGGGTACACGTAGCGCTGGCTGGAAGAGTCCACCGTCCTGCGATTGGACGTAAATATGATTATGGTGATATTGAGGACAATTATGTTGATCTTAGGCTTGACCAAACTGAACTAGGGCGCTGCGCGCACGACATTAAAGGCATGCACGGCTTTTCTGTGCGAACAAATCACAAATAAAGGAGAAGACTTAAGTAACACGTCTACTCTGCGACTTTGACCTTTGAAAGATGGCAATAAGTGACCGCTATTTAAGCAAAGTTTAGTTGGCTCACAAATTTTGTGCCACAGAGCTATGCGCGTTCGGTCACGTCTTTTCTGCTATTCTATAGACTACCTCTGTTTTGTTTTCCGAGCTTTTTTCACAGTTTTCGTCCCCTTTAATTGCCTTCCTTTCAACGTGGTGGCATAAGGAGAAGCATCTGAAATGCCGCGCGACTCGATTACGCGAAAGTTTCCTGCTTCTTGTATGCACCAGCTCGTTAAATATGGGCGAAAGCAGGCAGCAGTAGCCAACAAGCACAGCCAACAATGCTGTTTATTAATAAAGACAGAGACTCTATTACATTCCAAAGTAAGCAAATGACTCGATATGTGGAAACTTCTGTGGATTAGTCCTGCGCAAAAGTCACTAAGACATGCGAAAACGTGAAATTCGTGACGTCAAGGGTCAGTCCATTAGACCCGCTGTTTTGGCGCGAAAGTCAAGAGGAAACCTTGGTATTTTCTCTTTTCTCCGCTGACGGTCAACTATTTCGAACCAAAGAAACGCCGAAGGATATTCCGAAAGCCCTATGGTCACCAAAATGAATAAATTCGTTGCTTACATTTGGTGTCCATTTGACACTCTTCGTGTCGTCTTTTGTCGTTCGTAGCGGGAGCCGCTCCAACCCCTAAGCACCCCGACCGCTACTGAGAGACCGCGATGCAAACCCAGTTCATCTCGTCCAGCAAGGGTCGCGCGGAGCGAGTCCAAGCGGCCAAGGCCACCTTCACGTACAGGTCAGCACCGCTGCACTTAGCCTCCAGATTGCTGTTCTCAATTCGATGCGATAACGCCTGAATGTGTTAGTACGCATCGTGACGAATAAAGTTTCGCTGTTATAACGCCTTCACATCGTAGTCTGGGTCATGTAGATGTTTACCTTCAAGTTAAGCATACATACTTGATCATACTACTGACAACATTCTTTGAGGTGCGTAAGGCAATCAGCCTGTAGAATGCTCATGCTCTATAGACTTTGACCTAGACTTTGACTCTATATACATGAATGCATAAATGTCTCTTAAAGTGCAACCAACATTTACTATCAAGTGCATCGAGTCGTCCGTAGATCGCCTTTAAATATGGATGACTGTTGATTTCAACCTTTTTATAACGATAGAGTGGGTGGTCTAGTGTAACACGCTACATGTCTCCAATTTCACGTAACACTATCGCCTGGTACGTTAAACCTATTTGTGCGTGTGTGCGTGTGTGCGTGTGCGTGCGTGTATGTGGGCTGAATTGTAAATGCCGCCATAACTGATTAACTCGTAGGCAACCAAAGATCAGCAAATATCGTCTTAGATAATGGTTTTAGGCAGCATGTTTTAATTGACAGATTGGGCCAGTCACTGCTGAGGGCCTATCAGTTTCTAGACATCCTTCGCAAACTTGCTTCGAAAAGCCAGAGGCGCCCTATATACTTATTTCCTCAAAAAGCATTTCAATTAAGCGATGCACGACAGAACTATGTGGAACAACAATGTAAATTGTGGAAACTTTGTACTTGTTATTATTATTTTAATTTTATTAATGGTTATTTTGGGGAGGGGAGAGGGCGAGAATATCGTAAAGTATAGGCTCAGGATTTGTGCTAACATACATGCACTGAGCCTATACATGCACCGGCTTCAATCCCGCACTTGCAGCACGTACATTAAATTACTTCATTGACGAATTCTAACGAAACAATTACCTATATGGAGGTATGTAGGAATTACTTAAAGCCTTTGCCGTAACATACGGTATGTTAATAAGGAGATAATGAGACATCCGCCCACTCGTAGCAATTGCTACAAAGGTAACCCATGCGGAAACCTCTGTAGCCACTGCTACGATTGGGTGGATGTCTCATTATCCCTTTATTAATTACTTCTCTCCACCTAGCGGGTTTCCGCAGAGCTATTACGTCAAACTCTTGACTTTGCTTCGAGTAGTTGATAAGCTCGACTACACCCTGCCAACTTCTAGCCCTCCTGGTTAGCTCAGATGGTAGAGCGGTTGCCCCGGAAAGGGTGTGGTCCCAGGCTCGAGCCCCGGACTAAGACGAATTTTTCTTCAAGTGCGAGGCTTTTCTTTCGAGGAACCCGTATGGGTTTCCTTTGTAGCAATTGCTACGATTGGGTGGATGTCTCATTATCCCTTTATTAGTTACTTCTCTCCACCTCGCGGATTTCCGCAGAACCATTACGTCGAACCGGACGTCTTGTTGGGCGAGTTGGTCACAATTCATCTTGGCTACTAGGCGCGAAAACACACACGACACAAGGAAGGACGGCGCTCTGTCCCGTCTCCTTCCTTGTGTCGTGTGTGTTTCCGCGCCTAGTAGCCAACACGTCGGACAGGGTATGTTCCCGCAATGACCACGAGGTGGCGATGGTCCGCGCAGGTGGTGGCACGCCGTGGCGGCCACCAACTTTCTCGTGTTCACGGCCTACTTCTTCTTCGTCATCTTTGTCGAGGTACACAAGGAGCCCGAAGCGCACCTCGACATCGGCACCGTCTACGGGCGCACATTCAAGAACCTCGAGGTAGCAAGCGCGATACGCGTGCAGCGTGAGCGCAAACGTTCCGTGTTTCTCACGCCAGAGGAAATGGTCAGAAATAACGATTGATCGAACGCTGGGAATGGGGACTGGCGTCGTAGCGTGGGCCGTACAGCGAAAAGAAGATGCGGGCGAAAAAACCGGCAGACATGTGCACGTAGCGTTGACACCCCACACATACAACAGCGAGAGCTGTGCTGATCATCACCACGTGCGCCACGAGAAAGTGGTTGTTGTAGCCCTGCAGCGTCGGCGGCAGCGGTGGTGGTGGTAGTGATTATTATTATTATTATTATTATTATTATTATTATTATTATTATTATTATTATTATTATTATTATTATTTATTGACATGCTCTTTGAAATGGGGCGGTGACAAATTGTCACCTAGCCTGCTTGATTTAATCAGGTATGTTATACATGTTTTTAACTCTAGCATTATGTCTAAGGGTTGATCTTCAGGACATTAATAAAGTTCATCATACCATACCATTATTTTATACATCTATTTAATCTCGTTTTTTTTTTTTTAATTCCACAAAACTTCTCTACCTAGCTTGTACCGCTGCCCGTGCCTGTCGCGGATCTGGTCATATCCTTCTCTTCACTGCTTTTCTTTATCTTTTTTTTTTCACCAATACGCCAAATGCCTCTTGCGTATCTCGACTGCTGACCGATTTATGCATCCGTCCACTTTAAATACAAACACTTCATGAAGGTGTACGTTACCTCCCACTGTGTGAATCTCTTCGCATTCCATTAGAATGTCAGAATCAGGATCGGTTTTATTCTGATGATTAGAAAGATTATAGGCTGTTAATATACAGGAGGAGGACCCGAAATCAAAGACTTCAGTGGGACCTCCTTTACAAACTAAACGTAATAAAACATAGATTACAGCAGTCTGAACAATCGTTAACAAGGAAGAATTACAGGTTTTAGTATGAATGGCGTAATTAAAGAATTAAATGTGCATAAATAAGAGGCATATAAAAAGCACTATAAGAGAATCTTTTCATCAGTAATAAATTAACAGCGTAAATAACATGACGTACAAAGCATAATTTGCGAACTCGGATATATATGCATGGCGAGGACATCAAACAGAAATCTAATTGTATGACAATTAAAATTAAATAAAGGCACACTGAAGAAATAGTTGTGAGTATGAACTAGGCATCAGTATTCGACAGAATATATTCGTTTAGTTATTTCTTGAATTCGTAAATTTTAAGCGTTTTTATATCTAATGGTAGTGCGTTCCAGAATGCGACAGATGAAAAATGGACGCTCTGCTTGCCATACTTATTATATATTTTGAATAAAATGAAGTTCCTATTTATTGCAAACCTGGTAATATTGCTATTTATTAGAGGAGATTGTGGTACCAAGCTGTCGCATCGTGTATAATTGATTTGATGGGAAAAAAGGTACCAGTCGTTATATTTAACGAGTTGTGTGACTGAAAGAATGTGATTACTTCGTAAAAGATATGCGGCTTCGTGGTTGTATGGGCTAAATGTAATTATCCTAATAGCCTGATTCTGTAGGATTTACAGTTAGTTTAAATGGGCTACGTAAGTGTTTCCCCAACAAGTAACGCAGTAGTCAATATGAGAATGAATAAATGAAAAGTATAAGGATAGTAATATTTGATGATTAAATATGTTGCGTGCCTTTAGAAGTACCCTAATCCCGTAGATAATCTTCTTTTTTTGCATTTGTTGTTTGCTCAATAAATGTAAGATTTCTGCCTACTTGTATAACAATATCATTACAGGAAAAGCTTGCAGGGATAGGACTGGCGCCAAGAAAAATATGAATAATGGAGTGTTCATTTGTGGAAAGTCAATACAACCACACATACCTCATCATTTTGTGAATATTTGCTCCTGGGTGTATTTGTCTTTGGTGTCTTCGATATGGCAGCGCCCTTATCAGCCAACCCATAAGAGGTGGCCTCCGAGAGCGCACCACGCACCGGAGCAATCTCGGAGGCCACGAACCAGGTAGCCCGCGAGTCTGTCTCGGCGCTTCACTGTCATCTTTTTTTCTGTCCCTTTTCACGAGATGTAATCCGCGCCACGACCAAAGCATGCCTAGAAAAGACTCGCCACATGTTCTCGCGCGCAGGTGTCCGCGTTCTACGGCGTTCCGTACGCCAAGCCTCCCCTGGGCTACCACCGATTCCGGCGGCCAGAGCCCATGCCCGCGGGCTCGCTGTCGCTTGACGGCCGCAACCCGCGCTACCCGTGCGTGCAACACAACCTGTACTACGGCAACATCACCCTGATCGATGCGTCCAACGTGTCCGAGGACTGCCTGCATCTGGACATCTACACGCCCACGGCGAGCTCTGCCTACGAGCAGTTCAGGGGGATCGGGGGCCTCGGGGGCGCGGGACACAGCGCCGTCCTTGTGGCGCTCATCGACTTGAACTTCGCCAACGGCGGCAACTCGTACTTCTTCTCCGACCCGCGCCACTTCGTCAACGAGACCGGCGTGGTGGTCGTAGTGCCCAACTACCGGCTGGGCGCGCTGGGGTTCATGCGCAGCGGAAAGCAGCGAGCGGCAGGCAACATGGGACTCCTGGACCAGGTGACAAAGTTTAGCAGCGAGCATGACACTATATAAAGAACTAGGCAGCGCATGGGATAGCTCTGCGACAGCGTCGAAGTACTTCCTATTTCGAGAAACAATTAAACTTTATTACGAGGTCCTGAGCACACTAAATTAAATATTGGGGTTTAACGTCCCACAACTGCAGTGCATTGTGAGGAACACCGTAATGGAGAGCTCCGGATTAATTCCGTACAACTCGGGTTCTTTAACTTGCACCCAAAGCACGGTTTACGCGCGTTTATTTTTTTATTTTTTTATCTTTTTTTTTTTTTGCATTCGGCAGCTATCAAAATGCGGCGGCCGCGGCCGAGATCACACACGTCATGGCCAGTGAGTTACGGCGGCGGGTTTTTTAAGCATGCTTCCATTCTAACGAACGTCTCGTAGTCTGAATGGTCCACGATGCAGGAGAAAAGAAAAAAAGCACTTCTGCTCGAATGCGGCGCGTGCTCTTGCACACATGCCTTTAAGCTATATGAGAAAGCTACGGACTGCACAAACTCTTCAGCTCTTATTATGATGGTCCGCATGAGCGCAGACAGTTCTAAAGAAGAAAAAAAGAAAGAAAGAGAAAGCATGACCTAAGGAGCTGCCAGGACCCAAGGAAGAGGCAGTTGGCGACATTCCTGGAACTTCCCGCTACAGCTACTTACGATGTAATGAATTTTGACAGCATTTTAGCAAAGCTGATGATTTATCGGTATCGCAAGGTCGCACTGTGTGCGACAATGAGCGAGCACTCAACGTGGTCATCTTTAATGCGAATAGCGTTCTTGGCATTGTGAGACCAGGTTTCTTTCCGGCTGTCTAGCTACCTAGCTATACCACCAAAAACATGGGCCAGACCCGGAGATAGCTCAGTTTAATCATGTGGGCCGATCCCTAAGATAGTGCAGTCAAAACATAGGGGCCGTTCACGTGCGTATGTGCCATTGCGTATAATTACCACTGGGCATTTGTGGACTTCACGGCGGCGCCACCAGAAGGCGCAGCGTGTTCAATGGCAAGCGCGAGAGGACCATTGCTGCAGTATTGACTTCATACACGATGCATTTAGGATATTCCCATACTAGGATAGCCATCGTAGATAAGTTCTGTCCGATTTTACCTTTAACGGCGTAACTACGACCCGAGCACGCGTAAATGCACTGAAACCCGCCACGTCTCACTTACGTCATAAGCAGCGCGGGTAGGTGCGAAATTCGAAAGTTGTTTGGGCTCGCTTTTCTTCTCTGTCACGGCAAAGGAAGCTCTAACAGCGTGCTGCCATTAACTGCTTGAAATGAAGAAGGCGCAATCCTCTAAGCTGCACCTTGCGTACAGAGTACGCAAGGCGCAGTACTCCTAAGTACTCCTAGCTCATGCTTGGCAAGGAGTACTCAGTGCTTGACGTCACTTAGCTCTTCACTCTCAGCGAAAAAATACTATTTCATTCAGTCGAGAAGCGCCGCTAACTATAACGTGGTTCAATTTCATACAGTTACACACCTAGTAATTTTCCTCCGAGAAACAAACGCTTCTCGGTTTAGTTCTTCATTTTAGTGCCTCTTTAAGCTCTCTTCACCTTTCTGTTTTGCTGCCTGCGCTTGGACCGTCAGGCCATAATGCTTCGCTGGGTACGCGACAACATCTTCAGCTTCGGCGGCAATCCGCACAACATCATCCTCATGGGCGTTGGGGGAGGCGCGGTGGCCGCCGGCTACCACCTACTGTCTCCCATGACGCGAGGTTTCACCAGACGCGCCATACTGCACAGGTATAGGATGCACGTACTGCACTCTTGTCTGCTTGTAATATATCAGACCGTATGATCAGCCTATCTTTAAGTCCACTGCAGGACGAAGGCCCCTCCCTGCGAACTCCAATTTCATCACCCCACCTACTTTTCTGCCGTCCTCGACTGCGCTTCCCTTCCCTTGGCACCCATTCTGTAACTAATGGTACACCGATTATGTACCCTACGCATTACATGGCCTACCCAGCTCTTTTTTTTTTCTCTCTCTCTCTCTTAATGTCAACTAGAATATCGGCTATTGCCGTTTGCTCTCTGAACCACAACGATCTATTTCCGTCTCTTAACGTTGCCCCTAACATTTATTTTTTTTTCGTTCCATCGCACTTAGCGCATAACAACAAGGCGTTCTGCGATTTCCGCAGTAGTGGTGTGGGCGGGGTGGGGGGGAGGGGGGTAAAAAGAAGCAGTGCAGTGGAAGCCCATGTGTGATTTGATAACATCTGAACATAGCTATAAATGAAATGCTTCCAAATTTTAAAAATGGAATCTTGATTGGCCGTTAAAAATTTTGCTTTACTTATTCAAAGCACACTGTTGCATTATGCGTTTTAATCAGACAAATGGAATTAAAGTATGACTGCTTGTAGTCTTGCTGATTCGTCCGATGCATTGCAGTGACCCACAAAGTTGCACGAATAATTACCGGGGTCAGAAATATATTCACTCACTTTGATAATTAGCTTCGATAGTTCCCGCTTTTCTTTCTTCTCCTTTTTTTTTTCGTGGACAGCACATGACGCGGTTACGACAGACTCGCTTACAACTTAGCTACGCTTGTGCGTTGCGCGTGCCCTCGCAGCGGTTCTCCGCTGATGCCTTACCCGGACCGTCCGAGCCAGGACCCGATCGAGGAGGTGGCGCAGCGAGCCCACTGCGTCAAGAACGCGGAAGATTCAAGGGTGGACCTGGCCTCCGCGGTCGCTTGCGTGCACGTAACACCCACAGAGCGTCTGGGCCCAGCGCTCACCGAGGGACACTACCCGATAACGCACGATTCGTTCATGCCACTGCCGTACGAGACTATGCTGTCGCAGTCGACGGGACACAGCGCTCAGGTACGGAGGCCATAGCTGCACCGGCCACGCAGTACCGAGCGTTACTGCGGTCGCGTCAGCACGAAGTGCGCAATTCGTTGCGCGCTTCCTTTCGCGCCTTATTCAGTCTACCATTCGCCTTGGTTTCCAATAACCCAATGTAGCGCATCATGTAACTGACCCGTGACCACACGTAGAAATGGTCTCTAGTTTTACGCAATAAGATTGCGAGTTAGCGCTGTGTGCGTGTCGTTTGTTGTCATTGTCCGTAACGCGATGTGTAATGTGTACGATTGCGCAGTTCGTTTCGTGTCCTGGTTCCGTCTGTGCTACTTTTCTTTTTTTTTTCAGTTACCTGTGGTAGCACAACTTAAGCTTAGTATCGTCCCAACCGTGCCCTCCTTAAACGCATATATTCGTGTCTGCATCGCAGGTACTTGTGGGCAACGTGCGGAACGAAGGCGGGATGCTGGTGGCGCACGAGTTCCGGAACCTGAGCTACAAGGAATTGCACAGCACCAACAGGGAAGAGATAATCCAAAGGCTGCTCAAATACCTAGAGCCCTATCATATCCCGCACCTGGAGAAGATCATCAAGTATGCTCGAGGCGAACATATAGTTTCTGTTTCCGCATATAACGTATCTCCCTTAAAGTGAATGCAAAGTTAAATCCGTATGCTAAACCCAGCATATACTAAACTTTTGTTGCGGCTTTCAGAAAATCAAGATTGCTTCTAATTTTATGCTCGCGTAAGACTATATTTTGTGGAATTTAAAGAAACACTAACACCTGTGCCACACTAGAACAGAAATTGTGTTCATTTGTTGGAGCACAAAGTTCCCTAGTGGCATTTTTTTTTGTAGATGTGCCACATGTCAAAATTTAATGATATTTAACACGATGATGTCAATGACAGCATATTCTGAAGTGAGCAGTGTTACGGTACTGAATAAAAAGTAAATTTGCATTTGCAAGTTTAATCCGCCATCACAAATAGTGAAATGTAAAAACAAGCGTACTGTGGTGCAGTGGCTTCACTAAGGAGAGGTGGACCACTCCGGTTGAAGCCCGCTGAGTGGCGACTGTGCTGCTGTCGCCACTAAGTTACTGTTTCCAGTTAAAAAGAATAGTAATGTTTTTCTACAAGCACTGTTTGTGTCATGCAGGGCATTGCTTATTTGCTGTCATTCTAATGTATAATATCTTCTTCTAACTGTGGGATCAGAGTTTGGAGGGTACAGGGGAATAAATTAGAGAAGGCTTACAAAATTTGACACATGTCAAACTGCCACCATATTGTCATTTTTTATTACATAAATAAATGTCGAATTAGAGGCGAAAATAATAGCGTTGCTCTCTTAAGTTACTTCACATTCATTATATACAAAATGTGCATCAAGAAATGGGTAGTTGCAAGAGAAAAGGGGAGGGGAGGGAGTGACACGCCCAGCAGAGGCACTGTGTGGCCGGAAGCCGAGTGACGCTACTACTATCATGTCATTAGCAGGACTTTGTCACTGTCTTTTATAATGTTGCAACCGGCCATAGCAACTTCGGCCGTTGCATGTAAAGCATGAAGCCCAAAAGCGAAATGGCGCCTGCCCCATCAAAGCCATTCCAGCACTCACCTGAGAAAGTTCTCAGAGTACAACTCAGAAGTTGTACTCTGAGAACTTTCTCAGGTGAGCGCGCTGCAGTTGATAGTTATGTATAAATTATTTTTCACATGATAGAGACTGTTTTGAATGCTTAAATTATACTGCAGCGCACAAGATAGGGCATCGTGAGTACGTATTTCAGTCGAATTAGTTCTGGCGAACGCATTATGTAAAGAATGACATTCGAGTAAAATACATTGTGTTTTTTACGTTTTGACATCACGCGAATTGCATTAAAATTTAAGGCATTAGCACATTAATGTCATTTTCTGTGCCCGTGTAAATGTTGGTCATTAGCAAGTTACGTTTCAACGAAAAGCTACCTGATACCATGACAGGAGGCTTGACAGGCCAAGCACAGCCACCCGATAAGAACGCACAGGATGGTGTTTTCATCGAGCGGCCACGGGCCAAAAAAGGGCGCTAAATCTATAGACATGTGGCAACTTCACCTCAAAGGGACACAAGAGGAAAATACTAAGTTAAATTATATCGATAGATTATTTGCCTAGAAGTATACTGCGTTTTCTGTGTGTCCTTGTTAAGTAGAAAATTGCCGCCGCAAGTACCGGTGCTACTCATCCATTTTAATCGCTCGCGTCAAAATGGACAAGTCAACGTAATCCTCGCCTGACCTCCCTCTGCCGCTCTCTGTGTATCGACTAGTGTTGACGTCACATGAGAGGTACCATTGCCCAGAAAAAAACGGTTTGGTTTGGGTTCAATGCACTTCGATTTCGTTGCGGTTCGGAGAAGGAAAGACTTATAACGGTTTGCGATAGCCAGTTCGGCGCTGTTAATTTTATCCTTTCTCATAGCGATACGCTACGCTTGCATATAGTACTATCGATTTGTCCGCATGGCGCATGCGCAAGGTTCGCAAAGAGGAGGCAGAAATTTACGAATACATTACACAGATACGGAGAAATTTTCATGTATACACATATTAAGGACAGAGGTAATTAATGAGAATTCTGCGACAGCGTAAAGCCTGTGTAGCTTCTACACTTGCTGCTTTGACAGCAACAGAGTCGGTTAATTTTCATTTTGCTCCAGGTTTTCACTACAGCACTAGTGGTGAGTAAACTATGGTATGTCATTGATGACAGCTCGAATTCGCATTGTATTACCATAAATTACAACTTCAGACTTCTAGTCTGTAGCAAAGAAAGAAGCCAGCATTTGACATTTTTCTCGGTTTGACACTTTTTTAGAAGCAGGTGAGGACATTGATGCTTCTCAACGAATGGATGGTTAGTGCTAAACCATACGTCGATCTTGCGCATCTCCATGTGCGCATAGTCTTGCGCGGCAAATATGGGCAGACAAAAAAAGTCAAAGCAAGCACATTGTGCCCCACTCTGCAACACGAAGATGGGCATTATACCCTGCTTGGCAAACTACCAAACATGCATTGAGCCATGGCACGTAACAAAAGCAGATTTCGTGTGCCGTTTACAGCCGCAGTTACCGCGCACTGAGGAGGTGGCGGCATCCATTAGTGACTGCAGTGTTATGGTTACGATAAGTCATGAGTGCAGCTGCATTCGTTGATATCCCACGTCGAAAACATCAGCTTTCCCTCTCTCAATGTTTATCTAGTTTATTTAGTCTTAGCAGCGATTTGACCTAAAGGCCGGATTAGGAGCGTCACTAGAAATGTTGATTCCGTGGAGCTCCTGTAATAACTTTTCAGCCGCAGAACACAATTGGCACGGCTGACTTCAGAAGTGCAAGCATCTCTGCCAAGGTGACTGTAGTTAAGAGCACATACCCATCGTCTATTCCCATTCTTGCACACAAAGCAAGTGTGAGTCGTAACAATCTGCTAGTAGGGTGCACAGATTGTAGTAGTTGCACAAAGAATTGTGCGAACTATGAGCACCTGCTGCTTGAACTGTTTCGTGCCGAACCGGTAAACATTATATTTTTCGGTTCCGGTTCAGGCACGTTTCAAAAATATTGATTAGGGTTCAGGTTCAGTTCCGGACAAAACTGTGCTTCGGGTGTGGTTTTTGATTTAGGTACGGTTTCAGTTCGGCACCCTGGTCCAAAATAGGTAGCACCACTCCAATTTCGCTTTCACTATTTTCTCGCATGCAAAAGTTATGTTCTCGCTATGAATGATGAATTCGTTATTACAAAAGCTAATGTTTCAATCCAGCTGGACTTGATTTTTCCGCACCAGCTCGCTGTGACGTCAAGGATTTTGACAGCGTAGGTTTGAGCCTAGTTTTTTTAACAATATAAGTACGAGCTACACTGCGCTTTTTCAAAGAAGCCGGAAAGCGAACTTAGTGAGTTTCGAGAACATTAGACGGCCCAAATACAAGAAAATAATTTGAAATTCATGTCACACTGATGCACAGGTGTGGAAGTTCAAGGCGCAAAATTTAAATAAAGAAAGGTAAACTTGGCCTTTATTTTCTCTTTTAGTAATGTACCACTAAATTAGACGAAACAGTTTTGAACATAATACTTTCTCTACACTAATTTAGTGCCTCTCCGTGCTTTTCGCCTCATTCTTTAAGTGTGTGTGTGTGTGTGTGCGTGTGTGTGTGCGTGTGTGCGTGCGTGCGTGTGTGTGTGCGTGTGTGTGTGTGTGTGTGTGTGTGTGTGTGTGTGTGTGTGCGCGTGCGTGCGTGCGTGCGTGTGTGTGTGTGTGTGTGTGCGTGCGTGCGTGCGTGTGTGTGTGTTTAAGAGAGCTGTAAGTGCAGTAGATGGTTGTAGCTGCTGTGCCTACATCGCAACAATTATCTGTGTGTCTTGCCTAATTCTGTTCATTGCGTCCACTCGCACTAATGTACCATGATGCTTTCCCTATCCTCCAGGAAACTTCAGAGCGCTGGAGCACTGCATTCTGAAATGTGTTTGCATCATCTACTGGAGGTCTCTGGCCTAAGCCTTGCCAAATAGGCAGCAGTCTGCCGTTGTTGACCAGTTCCTCAGTAAATGACGCTGGTTTCCTTCAGGCAGTGAAGTACAAGTGGGCTGTATTTCTATGGAGGGTTTGAAAGGAAGCAAAGGTCACCGCAATGACTGATGCAATGAGCACACAGACAATTAGATATTGATCAGATGAGAAAAGTCGCATGAAATCCTATGCATACAGGTGCTACCTGGCCAACCCGGAGAAAGGGCAGCAACTGATAAACTTTATCGACGTGGCCTCGGAATTGCTGGGTGACCTGTTGTATGTGTGCCCGATGAAGCGGTTCGCCAACCTCTTCTCGGATGCCGGCAACCGGGTCAACTACTTCGTGTACGATTACCAGCCGGAGGCAATGAAGTTGCTGAAGCCATTGCACAAGGACGCTACCCAGCTGGACGACGTGCTCGCCGTGTTTGGTGCACAGCTGTCCCCATCCGAGTTGCTCTTCTCTCACACAATAATGAAGCACTGGGGTGACTTCGCGAAGTCTGGGTGAGAGTGGTTGCACTTCCATCCTTCTCTTGAGCTTCACAAGAAGGTTGCGGTTTACCCCATCCATTACAGTTTCCTACAAAGCTTACTAGAGGTGACTCTAGCACTAGTGTCCTAGCACCCTATACTAGTATCTAAAGGAGCTGCAAGAATAACCGTTCAGCCAGCATACAGCTGTATATAGATTTTAGACTTAGTCCTTCAGGCTTCAAACACCTTTGTGACTTGACAAAATGATCATTTGCGACAGAACATTATGCTGTAAGCTCGACAATTGGCAGTGAGTACAAATATGCACAGAGACTAAATGCCTATGATTATAAAGCTACAAATGCGTGAATTTAGAACGATAATAACATCACAAAAATGTCTGAAGCCCCAAGCGCGAAGATTATGACTATGTACTATTGTGACTATGTATAACCATGCATCATTGACATGGTAGTAGAACGACTGCAGTGCCTGAATTTCCTCTAGTAATTTTTGTAGGAAACTCTGCCATCCATGACCCTATCAGCCAAGGTACCTATCCAAGAAGTGGAAATTTGTGTAAGCACATTACAGTTTACGAATATCAGACATTGACGGCAGATGATGATGATGATGGCATGGCACTTTTCCTTTGTAGCAGGCAGATGTATAGGTTATGTGCTAGCAGTAATAATATTAATCATTAAGAAAAAAAGGAAAGGAAAAATTGCAAACAAGCAGTCACAATATCAAAGAATCCAACATAGAATCCAAAACCGACCAGTCTGACACTGATGCCTGTGGGGGCTGTTGACTGTTGATTGGCCCTCGGTGTTGCCTCACCACCATTTTGCAGCATTGCTTTGTCAATGTAACTGCCACTAACTGCAGCAGCCCAGAGGCATCTTCACAGCCGAGTGCTTTCAGCCAAGACATCTTGGGATGGTGTATACCCACTTGTTCACATTTGAGTGCGATATGCTCAATTGTTTCTTAATGAGAGCAGCATTCCGGGCAAGTTGGTAATCCATTGCTTAAATGATATTGCGCGACATAAAAACGACACGGACGTGAAAGTTGCGCTTGGTGTGTCGTCTTCTTTCACGTCCGTGTCGTTTTTATGTGGCGCAATATCATTTAATCAATTGTTTCGTCCACCTTACCACATGCTCAACACAGCACACTGCACACACTTTTGGTGAATGTTTGTTGTCATGTAAGCGTTCGCAGTGCTCCTGCTCTAGCCTCGAAGAGCAGTGAGCTTCTGATGCTCTTGTACAGGTGGACAGTCCCGATTCCACTCCTATGATTGCGATAGATAGCCAGGGTGTCCTGCTGGGTGAGTGTCTGCTGCCACATGGTATCACTTCATCTCGCACTCTGTGGCACACCACCTCTGTGTATGCCCTAGCTGAGTTCAGTTGCCGACAGGTACTGAAATGCACATCTCGCCCACCTGTCCCTGCGCATGCGTTGTAGGCGGTTGTAGTATGCCAACTTGCTGGAAACTTCTTGTGCTTCAAAGCTTGACCACAGAGCACCTATACAAACTTAGAGAAGGGAAACTGTACCTTCAACAGTGCAACGCAAATAAGAGGAGCAGTGGAATTACGAAATAAAGTATACGACCGAGAGATGGTGCTGACAAATCAAAAGTGGAAGAGAAATGCAGCCATAATGAAGCACAGAGCGCTATGGCGATACAATAGGTACGAGGTGCTCTGAGGTATGTGGAAAGGAGTAATGGTTCCAGGACTTACTTTTGGAAATGCGGTTGTTTGCTTGAAATCAGGGGTACAATCAGGACTCGATGGCAACAAAAGGTCAGTGAGACACCTCGCATTGGGCGCTCACGGGAAGACTAAAAATGAAGCTGTGCAGGGTGATATAGGCTGGACAAGTTCTGAAGTGAGGGAAGCTCACAGTAAAATTGATTATGAAGGAAGGCTGAGGCATATAGAAGAAAGAAAATGGGCTGGGAGAGTGTTGAGGTATCTGTACAGGAAAAACATTGATTCACAGTGGAGGAAAAGAACTAGGAAGCTTACCAGCAAGTATGCGGCCTGTAGGGGGAGCAACACAGCAACAAAGAATGTCATGCAGAAAGTCAGAGGCTGAAATAGTCTCATGGGTGGCGGCAGTGGAAAAGAAATCTGCCATGAGTAACTACTTCATACAAAAAAACGAAATCAGGAAAGAAACGATTTATGATAATTCAAAGGGAAGCTCATTACTCTTCGAAGCGAGATCGGGATGCCTTAGAACACGCACCTATAAAGCGAGATATAAGAAGGAAGAAGAAGCATGTGCTTGCTGTGGTAAAGCTAGGGAAACGATGGAGCATGTTTTATTAGAATGTGAAGATATCTGCCCAGTAGCCGATTTAGGCACCACTGGCCTCCTTGAAGCTCTTGGGTTCAGCGATAGCAGGGGAAAGTGAACATGTCCACAGTAGAGATTAGTAAGAGATGATTGGAAGATTGGTGGAAGAAAAGTAGGGAAACGACAAAACACGGAGACCTACAAAAACAAAATTCACAATAGGGGGCCAAAAAATTTGGTTATGAAAATTCATAGTTTTTTTTTTTACCTAGGTAGGACATTAGGCAATATAAGAGCAAGAACTTAGTGGCACAACCCACTGCCCCTTTCCAAAGGGGACGCTCATAACATGCATGCATCCATCCTAATATCATCAGCATTATGTAGTGAGCAATATGGCCGTTGCTGTAGAGGCTGGTAGGGCTTGCCGCGCTGTTCGGTCACTGGTTTTGGGCATTTTGTTACCACCTTCAGGGCAGTAATCGTGTGTAAGGTACTTTAACATGACTACAGATATCTTTATTATGTTGCCAGGTGAGCGAGAGGCCTCAACTGGCAAAAAACACTTGAAACAAGTAAGCTTACATTCTTTATTGTCAATAGTGAATGAAGCAGTACATCCTCACAAATTTCATACAGGTCAGGTGGACTTAATGCTGTCAGTCACTAAGTTTACAACACACAGAAACACAGGTGGCCATCTATTTAATGGAATTGAAAGCTGTAATCGAGCAAAGTTTTCTCGTCTTCGGCATGCTGCTAAAGCAGGGAGAGCGAAGCTTCAGCCGACTATATTTATGCTGGGCTACCCTTGTACTTGTAGTTGCATACAGTGCTGCTTGACGTGTTTCATACTATATGTATATTGTCTGTATTTGACGATTTCAGCTAGATTAAAAAAGAAACATAATAAGTCCTCGGCAAATATGTACTGTCAGCCAGGTAAGCTCAAGCAGCAATGTCCCACTGTTTTCATGACACATTAGCGAGAGACATGTAGTGTAGGAAAAAAAACGTTATGCTAAATTTTACAGCAGGTATTGTCTGCTCTTGATACTTCTGCTGCACATTTAGTGTTCAGGTGCGGTAAAAGCTTTGACACAAGTGACGTACTCGTAGGAAAGCAAGGAACGTTATGGAGACAACAGTGCTAACAATGGCTTCTGCAAATATTACGTGCATAAACAGGGACACTAAATATACATTTAAGTAAGACCAATTAATGCTCACAGATTCTTGGAAAATGCAATTTACAGCTTCATGTTGAAAAAACATCTCAGTTTGTGTGTTCAAACAAGGCAAAGAAGTTGCAAGGAGATGAACACTTCAACTGAGTGACAGAGGTTTTGCTGTACATATTACAAATAACTTAAACTTGACCATTAATATAGAGTACGTCATCAACAATGCTAATCATATGCTCGGGTACTTACGGCGCAAGTTTTCCAAAGCACCATCTAGGTAAATTACAGCTTTACAAGACCCTATTATGCTCGAAACTTGAATATGCATCTGCAATATGGGATCCTGGTCACGTTAATCTTATTACATTTCACTTTAACTAGTAAAAAATAACTACTCATTTCATTCTTTATCATTATAACCATGTTGCAAGTATAACCTCAATGAAAACTAACCTAGCACTTATTCCACTAACTAACCGCATAAAGACGCCCGTCTTTCACTATTTCATAAAAATTTTCCATCACACGACACTTTATGATGACTTCATAGTGCGGCCTCTGTACATTTCAAACTGCATTGATCATCAGTGTAAGGCAGGAAGTGATTAATGTTACACAAAGTCTTTCTTTCAATCTTTCGTTCCCCGTACATCTCTGGAATGGAACTACCTTCTCTCAAGTATCATAGCCATCACCAATAACAAACTCTTGCAAAATAATTAGCTAACATTGTATAATCAGGATAATTATTATATTACCAGAACTCGCTGCACTAGTTTGTTTGTTTGCTTAATTCCCCTCTTTAATGCCATGTGGCAATGAGGGTATCTTAAACTTTAAAACATTATTAAATGCCAGAGTTGCAGTCATGAAGTATAATTTCCTCAAAATTGCATTGAGAGCATTTGATCATGTTAAAGTTCTTTGCATTTTTATGCAACAAATTATTGTTGTAAGGGAGCATGTGATCCCTCGTGGTAATGCCCATCAAGCTGATTTGCAAAGAGCCGATGACAGAGCCTGTGCATCGGCAAGTAGGAGCTTGCTACATTGTTTCTCTCCTGGTAGTCATTGCTATAATGACTAGAAAAGAAACAACTTGGGACTCAACATATTACTACTCCGTTCGTCATAAAATGCCCTTAAAAGCAAGTAAGCTTATATGTAGAATTTTAGCATTCCCCCTCAGTACAATACGAAACTGTAGACAGTTGCTTTCCTGATAGGCTCACACCCCTCTATGCGGTAAATTAGCAAACATTTCATGGTGAAGCATATAGTTCAAGAGGACCTGGTGTCATTATGGTGACCGTTGAGCTTCTTATGGCTTGGAGTGGGCAGCTTGCAGACCAATAATCTCCATTTTGTCCGTCTTCCTGAAAAGAGAAATGATGAAGCCATGACAAAAATGTACGCAAAGAATGGTGAAACAAAAGTTTGTCCAATAAATGAACAAATCACAGTTCTAGTTGAAGTGTTCAAAAACATCCCTTGTGAGGATTTTAGCTTTTTATGTTACTCCAGTGGTGACGCACTCAATGTTGTCCTGTACGGCCCGAGACAATAGAGTCCAAAAGCGTGAACAAATATGAGCAGCATTTTGGAGGCTGAAGTTGAAAGAAAAAAAGAGCCTCAATTACTGTGGTGTAAGTGTAAGTGAGCTTGTGATCCATGCGACTAAAAACAGTGCACAAAATGCTCCATGACCGAAAAGCACATACACACACAACACTGTTTTATGTGCACATTTATAATTTCTTTCAATGGGGTCAATGCAGCCTCCATCAGATAACATTTTTTTTTCTGCCAGACACTAGGTAATAAGCACAGTCATTTTGTTATGTCTCAACTGCAATTAATCTAACTGTATTACTGGAAGTACATTTGCCACAAATGTGCAGTGAATTTATTGCAGTGCATCACTTATGCAGAAACCGCCAAAACTATTTATTATTTATGCTGTACTCTGTGTTAGGAATTTCAACATGCCAAAACAACAAGAACCTCATTTGAATTGTCTTTGAGGAACAATTAATTTATAATTATTATTATTTTCTACTTCTAAGAAATGACTACAGGAATCTGTTTTATCCGCCCCGCACACAAGTAAATTCAAAGTTGAGAATGCGAAACAATGCCTTTTTACTCACCTGTGCATGCAACCAGAGGCTGCGAGGTTAATCCACTTTCGTGGGTAGTCTCCAAGCAGACTGTGCTTGGTTCCAGCGATGAATTTTCATGCTAGCTAGCACATTTATTTTTTTGTAAGTGACACATCATTATGCGGTCAGACGTGGCAGATCCCTAATGCCAGAAGCTGTGCAGCCATTATGCCAGCGAAACGCCGCAGCTGATAAAATTCACCATCTTTAAACACTTTCGATTGGCGGTGGCTATAGAATGTTGGACGCATAAGCAGGCTGAGATATGACTGTTTTCTAATGAAAACGAATCTGCGTGATGGTCCTCAAAGGAAACGACCACCCCGTTTTTTGCAAATATTACCACCGTAGAATTCGAATCGATAAATGGCACGGACTGCAATCAATACCGGTGGGTTGCTGTTTATCACACGTTAGTGAGGTCTCAAAACCTTTATTCAAGTAATAAAGCACGGACGTTAACAACACAAGTCCAATAAAACAATGGTCTGCTTATTTGATAATAAAATGACACGTGAACTATGTTTGCTGGTTAGTATTTGTACATTTCTAAACCAAATATTGAGCCGCATTGAGCACCCCTAGCAGAAGAAGTATGAATTAATCTATACGACCAAATTACAGTAGCTCGACTTACGCGCTTCATGCTGGAAGGTGCCGCTGTCGATTTTTCACCCTCTGTGGCAATCGCTGGAACTTGAGAGAGTGCGGGGCCTGGCTTGACTAGCCTAGATCACCTTGCACAGCTTTGTTGTATGGCAACACACGGTGACTCGGCCTACTACTCATTGTCAACATTCTAGCTGATCCCAAAATTTTACCGACAAGCCCACAACTGCAATTTCAAACATTAACACAGGGATGTGGACGATTTTCCATAGGTCTTATTACATAGCGACTGCAGCCCCACAGGCATTGGTATCATAGTATGCAATGTGAGCAAAAGGCTGTTTGGGTTATCGTCTCGTCGTACACTCTGCAAGTGTTACTGGAAGAGAATGAATATTTTACTCTTTCGAAAAGCGAATTCCTGCATCAAATACAAACTCAGCAGCAAAGATAGCAAAGACTATTAAAATCAGATTCTAAATTTCACATATTTGAACACAGTTTATTTTAATATTTTTTTTTTCAAGAACCACAGCTAAAGCTGCAGAAATCCTGTGCAAGGACAGGAGGAATAGAACCAGATGGTGTTAATACTGTAAAGTGAAGCCCTTTCATATTTCTCAGCACTTTCTAGCTAATCAGCGATCCTGTGGCTACTTTCCGAGTTCACAATTTCACAATTTTGTCAAGATAATTTCTTTATCTGATGACTATGGTACAATCTGCACACACAGGGATCTGCCATCACTGAAGGGTGGTCGTCCGTGGCCACCATACACACGAGACAACCCTCGTTATGTGTTCCTCAGCAACCGTGGCCAGACCAGCCAAAACGAGCTCGCCACAGAAGACAAGGACCACTACAGGGACCAGTTGTGCATTTACTGGGATGACTACCTCAACATGCAGGCCACTCACCAGCAGCCGAATGAGTTCCTTTACAAGTGTGACGAGATCATCCCAACCTAGCCACACTACAGTGGCAAGTCATATAATGTGCGATATGTGCGGGCCAATATAAAATGTGAAAATTATGTGAAATCTAGCTTTCACTCCACATACCCTGAATTTCCAGTTGTCACTATGACACCCTTTGCGTGTGTGATGAGACACCTAGAGCAATTCTCCAGCCTTGGCCTTGGTTACACTGTCCAGCCAGTGCTCTGAGGTTACTGTAGTTGACGTACTCATCTGCCCATTTGGCCGCAGAACTGATATTTTGGCTACAGTCAAAGTTAGAACTATCCACTTATGCCTCAGTAACACTCAGTTGGGGCCCATGGCAGTTTGCTCACTTAGATGTAAAATCCAAGTGCCGTTATTTGCAAGTGCGCAAGTGCATGGGGGGGGGAGGGGGGCAGTTGATGACAGTGAACACTTTTCTCTACCTTAAAATTAATTGCAATGGTGTTGCACTTCCATTTGATTTTTCGCTGGTCTACGCACTGAGTGTCATCATATGGATTTATTTTACATTATCCCCACAATTATCCCGACAATATCCACTTGCCGAGTTGCTCATATAAAAGATATGAAAGCAACAGCAAAAATTTAGGTAGAAACTTCAAAAACTGAATCACCCTATTTTCAAATATGTCAGTGGTAATAAAGCCCATGATTTACTTGATGCTTTCATTAGAGTAAGGTGGCACAGTGTTCATGCTCATTAATTTCCAGCAACACGTCTGAGTCTGCTGCCTAGAAGTGTGCCAGACAAATATAACATGGCCATGTATATAAGTAACAAGGTGGGACTAGGCCAGATTGAAAAATATTTCTAAATCATTTCAGAGGGCCCCAGAAAGGACAGCCAGAGGGTTTGCCCAAAACAGCGACAGTTTGCAAGACAACAGTATGCTGACAGCGCAATGACAGCACAATGACAACATGACAACGGCACAATGACACACACATTGTGGATCTAGGAATTGAATCCTAAGTGGGAACATGTTTTCTTTCCTGCTGACTACCTCAGCCAAATTGGCCTGACAGTTCGATGATAATAAAACTGAATTTGATACCTGCTGCATGTGTAACAAAAGCTAAAGTACAGCTGCCAACAGACTTCATCCAAACAGCGAAAATAATCTATAACAGCTTAAATTTATTAAGTACAAGAAGTAAGAAGTTGACAGTTTTGGTAAGAATGCGCATTAGGCTAATACATTCAAGGCATTCCAACCAGAAACTTTGTAACATCCTCTGCAGTAGAAGCAAAAACACACTTAAGGTATATTTGGATTAGGTATGACGGTGATTGTATGTTTAACCCTTTGCGATCATGTATTAGGCCCCTCCCGACATGCTAAAATATCTGTTCTAGTCAGTGTCAAGATGGACCACACACACACCTGGGCTCACATCTGTCAGATATTTAGGTTTGTAGCATCAGTTTTCTGGAACTTTTTCAATTACGTAATAACAGTATTTCGCAATGTCTTCAGGCGAGGGCAGCATTTTTTTTTTCCTTCCTCAGTGTTTGAAGGAACTTTTGCACAATTTGTGGCCTGAAGTGCCGACAGGTTGGTAATGCTTTATGCATGTATGTGCGTTTTATCGACAAAATTCACATGAGTTCAGTGAATCAGAAGATCATTTAGCACTGTGGATGAATGTATTTCACCTTCAGATGGTCAGGAAGTGTCCTCAGGTGAGAGCATTTTAGAAGAAAGTGGCAATGAGGACCCTACAGCCCTGTAGTGAAAATGCTTGCCTCCACCTATGATTGTTCTTCAAGCGCTACCACACAGTGCTCAAGTAACATTGAGAGCCTCAGGAATAACTAACATTTCTGTATAAATCATACAATGTGTGTTTGTTTACCTGAGTGCGTTTTCTGGGTGACATCTAAATGCGAAAAATTCTAATTGGAACGACCTCAAATTGGATAAATGTGCGTAGCTGCAAAGGGTTAATAGCTATTGCTGTAAAATATACAATGTAGACTGACGACTTTTAATCCAGTCATATCCGTGAATTAGAATAAGGCCCATCGGAACAGTGCAACAGACAGTCGTTATTCAGATGCAGGTGCATGCAGGGCCCATTTATGTCTGCGTAGGGATTGCCGTGACAGGTTGTCTGTTGCGCTATGCTATGCTAAAACGCCTCAAGATGTGAAGAAAAAGCACTGCACCAACGAGCAAGTAGCATACACTACCCATGCGGCTATGTGTACAAATATCGGATTAGTGGAACAGGACACTAAGGTTGAAGTCCCCGGACATGATCTTCTACTTTGGTGGCATATCCAAATTACAGCGTTCTTTCCGTTTTGTTATGGCAAGTCGTTCTTGAATACGCAAACTTCTGCCATGTAGAAGGTGGTTTTTCCACAAAGCTTATTCACTTTGTAGCTTACCTCTCTCGTTTTGAAGCGAGAAATGAGAAGCAGGAGAGCTTGGGAGGGGGGAGGGCAGCAATATCATACAAACTGTTTTCAGGCTGGTAGTTCTGAAAAAGCATACTCAAATTATGCCCATTCAGCTAAGGTACACGACAGATCAAAATTGAAGTTGAGTTGCTCATGCTAATGTCGCTTTAATGTGGTCTCGAACAACTTGCAGCACATGAGCCATACGATTCAAATTAACTTTGACAGTAACAACTTAAAACTACAGTTGAGCCTCGACATAACGAAGTAGGTATAATTGGCAATTTACTTTGCTATATCGAAATTCTACCTTTTATACAAATAAGTACAGTTGCCGATTGATTTTTCTTACATGGAAAGGGGCCGCAGAATTTTCCATATTATCGGGCAGTCGAAAAAATCAAATTTGAATGCGAAAACAATCCATTTTGATGAATTTGGGAGTCGGCGACGAGAGATACGGTTTTATGCCACGTCGACGATATCTTCACATAGGCAGTACGAATTACGCGAAGCCAGCCGTGCTTTCGCCTGCACTCCGCCCCCGCGACTAATAACGTCGTCCGCACTGGGATGATGCTATTATGAAAAGCGCCAGCAGTGGGGAGCGAATGCTTCATCTGCTTCTGGCTCCAACAGGTCACCGAAACTCAAGATTACGCAACCTTCAATACTAAACTCGTGGGAAGACAGCTTACATGATGCTACGCCATCATCGCACGGCCACTATTTGCATACGGGGCAGATTGCCTCTAAAGTAGCGTGCATGGCTGCGTATGTGCTCAGCCGCGCTTAAAGCTATGCGCAGCCACGGCCGAGGCGCGCGGCATAAATTGCGATGCGCACCAACATGCCTTTGCCCCCCCCCCCCCCCACTACACCCTTCTGGCACGGCCCTAGCATGTGTTTGATCGCGTTACCACGAGCTAGCTCCCCTTACCCTCTTTGTTCACCTAAAGCGATGGCACTCGTGTGCGTGAAGTCATCATCTTTTTTTGTCACCCGCACACACTAACTTGCACCTAAAGCACAATGTGTGGGACGTGATCAGATCTTATCGCACTTGGACTTTATAGGGAACATGATGCGGCTTCACTTCGGCGATCGCTCTTGTTGCGCCGCATGCAATTTAAGAAGTGCGTTTGCAAGCAGCCGCTTGTAATTCAATCATTTGACCATCTGCATTCGCGAAGTTTCCATTTATTGTCTCGGCATTCCTTTGCTGCAGAAGCGAAATTTTTCATTATACTGAAATCGCATGCAAACACACTTCTTTATATTGAGCTTGTAATTACAGTGTCCTATGGAAAAATTATGAAAAGTTAAATGCTTCGTTATACTGAAGTTTATTATATTGAGACAGCAACCTAAGCAACCAGCCAACTAAGCTTTATGGAAAAGCCCCTTTCTCAAAGGCTGGTGGCAACATATTGTTTTTAGCCAACTATGATTTGCGGAAAAGCACCCTCCTCAATGGCTGGTGGAAGCAGCACATTATTTAAGAACTTTTCTCATCTTTTTAAACCTTTCAGACACCACTTTATCCCGTTGATTAAAAACTCGCTTTCACCACATTTGTTGCATCTCCAGAATCACAGAAAGTGTACAGCTGCAGAAAAGATTAAGAATATTTAATTGTTTAGTGAGTTTTGTCAGGTTTACAGAGTGTGGACTCCATGTGAAAACTCACTACAGGAAGATCAAATATGAGAACATAAACATTCCAAGTTTTCAAGAGCTTGAAAAACACTTATCCAGCCACTTGGAAATTATGCCTGGTGCACGACATTGTGACAAACAATGAAAGAAGTGAACGCGTTACATATAACATACTGACACTGAATAAAGACACCCAACTATCTACCTTCCCACTCATTTTGCTAAAACATTCTGCACATTATTTAACTCCAACCATAAGTGTTTCAAGATGTATGCAACACATTTTAAATATCATTACTTTCATCAGTGCTTTTGCTGTTCATGCACTATCTTTCTGTACACAATTGTGTACATAGCTTCTGAAAGGATCAAACTTGTACAAGGCAACAAACCCAGTGCACTGCCGGTTAACACACCCTCATCAGCAACAAGAGGCCACAGGGGCCACAAGTAAAAACAAATATTAATTACTAGTGCTTTGAAATGCAGCAAGATATGTCACCCGATGACCTGCCTTTACAGGTATTATTCCTTATTCATGGCAAGAGGCGTTGGTCTAACTTTTGTTTCTACACTTGCATTTGAGTATGTGTAAGGTAGCAGACCAGATTCGTAGGCTGTTAACACCCCAGCATCAGCACAATGGGTGACAAGAGCCGCAAGGAAGGACGAACATTAGCCGAAACTAAGTGCAAAACAAGTACAACTTCATCAAAAGGGTTGAGAGAAACCTGCAAAGTGTGCTCTTCGCGCCTACAAAATAATTCTGGTGGCACTCGTGGCACCCTGAAAACAGAAGCTTTGTTCTGGCCATTATGTCGTGTCTGCTAACAATCAGTCGTACGCATCATCTGCCTAGATGCTATTTAAAGTTAGTTACTAAGAAAATTAGACAATTCCCATTTCTGCAGCTTTGCCAAGATTGCTTCAATAGTACATTGCTATGTACCTGTCTATAACCAATATAGCCAAAGTGAGATTTTGTTGCAGTTGGTCTTTAAGTAGATGGACTTTGACACGAAGCCAAATGATAACATTTACTGGCTAAACACAGTAGATTCAGGTTCAACAGGAAACGAGCAGAAATATAGTAAGATGCATTTTAATTTACAATGAGTGGAAGTATGTACAAGGGATGAATAGCAAATGATCCGTCGCTAGGCAACAAGCCTCCACTGGCCTCCACAGGGACAAAACCGCACCCACCGCTGTTCCCAGGCTCGAATCGTGCCTGCCTTCACTCCAGGTCGCACCATTGACATGGAGAAGCACCTGCAAATTGGAGTGACAACAGTTTAATCTGCTAACTCAGTTGATGTGATATGAGCTGTGTTGTATCAACTGATCTCAACTGATTTGCATGAATACAGTAGACTCAAAGGTACCATGACAATTTGTTCATCTTATCAGAAGTTTGTCTTATCAGAAGAATAATTGGTGACACGACTAGGTACATCCAGATATCTTACTTCAAAACGGTAAATGAAGTACGCTTAAAACGGGGAAAAAATGGAATAAAAAGTGCATACTTAGCTGAACTTAATAGAAAACTGTTTTCAAGCGGTACTCTTGCTTGGTTATAGTTCGTGACAGATGTTTGGCACTTCTGTGCAAATCGGCAAGCAGCCACAAATGATGTCATCTCACCTAATGACCTTAAAAATCCTTCTGTGCCTTTGTGCTGCTGGAAAACGTTAATTAGGAGTTAAAGCAGACATCCGCTGCCTCACAGGTCATTGGTGCGGGCTCTGAGCTAGCCGAAATATGAAGGAATGCACTGAGTGCGCGGCAAAGCAACGCAACCTAGAGGAAAGTCTAGGTGACATTGAGCGAAGTGGGGAAGGAGAAACGAGGCAAAGCATTGCAGAAAAGGAAGGTAGGCATAGGCGCACTGGGTTGACCTCCTCTGGCAGTTGCTACACGCTTCGTTTGCAATACGGATGTACTGGGTTCGTCTCATGATAACATCGTCTTCGCGCACCATACACCGTGTGTGCGAGTGAAAGCGGGCGACAATGAGCCAACGATGGCGGCTCAATCTTGCGTGCACAAAGGAGGGAAGGGGGGGGGGGGGCGTCATCTTCCGTCGCGTGCATGGCACCGAGGAGGGGAGGCCGCGCTCGGTCACGTGGGCTTTATCTTGAACACGATTCACTTTGTTAATTTTTTATACTCACGTTCATTATATAGGGGTTCTACCGTATGACAGTACAAGAGTTCAATTAAATTCTGCGGTTTTACATGCGATATCCCCAACACGATTAAGGCCGGGCGACATGGAGCAAAATTTCACTACAAACTTCGCATGGCAAAAGTAGTCGCTGCGGCATGCCGCCGATTGTTCACTGGCTTTGGCTACATGGAGCAAAAAAACAGGCAGACACCACTGCACATTTACCGCACAGCTGCCAGCGATGCCAGATTCTATGAAAGTGCTTTGTAAAACAGAAAAGTTATAGAAAGGGCTTTCATTTTACTATTTGTTGTCAACTGCAAAGCAATTAGAAAAATATGTTTCAAACATGCATTTACAAATTATTTCCTCTTTTTGTGCGCTCTACCAAAAGTTGGCTGGGCGAATTTTTTTTTCGACCAAGCTAGGTCGGCAGCAGCTGTCAAATTTTTTTACACCGGCCATCGGACTTTCGCTGTTGGGTGAAGTTTATTGCTTTGACACCAGTTTTTCATCTTATGCAACCCGGCCTTTACGAGGCATGCCGTAGGGGGAAATCCAAATTAATTTTGACCTCCTGGGGTTCTTTAACGTGCACTTCAATGCCCAATACGCAGGGCGTTTCTGCATTTCACCCTGATAGAAATGCGGCACTGCGGCCGAGATGTGATCACACACCCTCAGGCTTAGCAGCGCAATGCCAAAGCCACTACACCACCACAGCAGGTGTGTAACAGTACAGCTCCAAGACTAATAGCACCACACTAAGCAGTTCCTGGGGATGCTATTAAGTGCTCCTCATTATGAAATTCATGTGAGAAAAAAAATCAAGGCGGCATTGCACTTCAGCTGACTTAACCTTTTCAGCATCACCAACATACTGGTACATTTCCAAGTTTCTGTACCGCAGTGTTCTTTTTGACATTCATTTTGTCAGGTAGGAATGTGAGGACCCCATCAAGAGAGCATTTGCCATTACCTGTATCATATTTTTCATTTCTCCACAACCAAAAACAAACCTTTATGTTCATTTTATAATATCCCAGAAAAACAAACTATGTTGGGGGTGCGCCACCTCCAAAAAATCCAGACTCTGAAAGGGTTAAAAGACTGCCTGCAGCTGCTATCTTGCTTTCCACAGCTGTTCTTTGATAAGGCTTTGCTATAGCAGCAGCAGTTATATTACGGAATATAGACTACTCATTTCTACAAGACTTAACTAATGTAAACTGCCTGTGAACCACACTAATGAATAGCTATCAGAATATGGTACAATTAAAGTTAAGTTTTCAGGAATACTACAAAAGAACTACTATAAAGTCTAGGCATACTGTATCAGTATAGCTGTACTACTTCAAGTCAAGCTTATTCATCTATACCAACCGACAATGGCCAGGAAAACATGATCTGTGGGTGTTAAACTTACAAATGCACAGTTAATTAGTGAGAATGTGGTTTATTTGTTATCGTACACTTTACTGATTATAGTGGCACTGTAGAAGGTGATTGATACATGAAACAAACCCATATTGTACAATGCTGTCACCTAGTAGCCAATGTAACCACGATAGTACCTCAACAAGTGAAGGCTTGAAATTAACCATAAATAATTTAGTGTCAGCCTGCTACACATTAGAAGAAATTGACAAGCATGACACAGGCAGGTAGGCACCGCACCATGACACAGTATTGCAGCAGGGCCAGGGCTCATCCGTACATTGAGCAAAATGAGCTAGCAGACTTTGCTGCAGTTCTCAGCCCTCCTGCATAATGAAGCAAACTTAGTCACATTTGACCATGACATTGCAAAGCATGCGTTCACTAAAAAACTTTCACAAAATGGGCTTGCTTCAAATAGCAACTACTTTCTAATTTACGACTTCAAGGCCTTTAAAGACCCTGGTGAAGTTGACGCATGGATATTGGACCTGCCTGACCACTCAGTATAGCTTCACTAATGCAGATGTGAATACCTGCCGGTGCATTAGGCAGAGAGTAAAAATGTTGAGGAAAATCTCCAATTTCAATCTGACCTTACATTTCATGCACAATATCGGGCATTGGGGCCACCACTGGAAGCATCATCGCTGCAATTATTCTTGCATCGAAAGTAGGATTATGTGACGTCGCTTCGCCGCGGTGAGAGCATGCAATATTATCCCACAATTTAGGAGGTTTATTTCATTTTCATTGTTCAAAAACGTCCACTGTCATTGTGTAGTACTGACTGCCGTATTAGAACAGAAAAAAGTCACTTGGGGCCTTGTAAATGCTTTCTATAATATGCTCATCATGGAATATATCCAGCCAAGGCAGGGATTCGTTCTTGTTCTGGTCAGATTATTCCTTCAGAATGCAGTGATAAGACTTGACTTGTGCAAAAGTAAGCTGGTCAGAGATTTTTTTTACAATGTGTAAATGTTAGAGATCACTCCTCTCAACTTCATTAACTTGTCAAAGGCTGATGATGCAGCCAAGTTACAGATGGTGATAGTGTCTGCCGTAGTGAAAAAAAAAAAGTGCAGTAGTCTTCCGTTAATTAGACTCCGGTTAACTCGATTTTTCAGTTAATTCGATCCCAACCAGAGGTCCCGTACTTATGTAGGTCCAAACTTTTGTTATTGATATCCTAAATTTGGCCTTTGCCGGATAATTCAAACTTGAACAGTAAGCATGCATGTGCCTGACACCTATAGTGACTCCAATACGGACCCCTATAGTGACTCCAATATGGACCCCTTTACTGGTAGCATCCGTATCGTCTGAGCTTCGGGGACAGTAAATGCATTGAACACGCGTCATCTCCTGACGAAAACGTCCATTTTCAGCCTGCTCAAAGAAAATTTTCAAGCAATAGTGGTAGCTCACAATGTTTGATTAGAGTATTTACCCAATTATAATGCGGCTTATATTTTTTTCTGCAAGATAATTGGGCCGAAAACCGCGTTCGCGTCATCTGCATGCTTCACCGCACAAGACAGCTATATTGCAATGAAGCTGACTTGAAAGGCCGCTTTAGCTCGGGTGCTGCTATCTAAATACACGTAAAAGGAGAATTCGTTTTTCTCAGCAACCACTGCACCAAGTTTGACGAGGTTTGTTCCATTTAAAAGGAAAACTTAAAATTTAGTGACTGTTGGTTTCGAAATTTTTATTTAGGTTGTCAATTTTTATTAAAAATCGAAAATTTTCAGAATACAAAACTATCAAGTTTACAACTCTAACTCAAAAGGAAAAATCATATGGATAGTACATCTAAAACAGAGAAAATTCATATGTTCCCCATGAATCTAAAAAAATCCAGTAATATGGAAATACAGCTTTTGCAGAACCCTTGAACACAACGTAACAAATTCACGTCAGATATAAATTGACATATCCAATTTGTCCGCATTGAATGCTCTAATGGATGCCGTTTACAGAACCACCATATCTGTTCTTGATGCAGAGCTATTAATTTATAAACTTTGTGTGTCCATCTTTTTTGAACTTGAGAATTCTTCAAAGTTCTTTTAACAAAATTCAGGCTCTAAATCAAAATTCTGCTTGCAACAGCCATTAGAATTTAACTTTCTCAAATGCAACAAATTTCATTAAAATCGGTCCACGGGTTACCTAAGAAAAGTGTTTTTCCGTTTTACATGTATTTGAATAGGCCTCATTGGAGTTCGTCCTGAGCTAAAGCTTCCTCTTACGGAAACCGGCCACTGTTGTGCAACACATATTAGACCCTTGCCCATTTTTCTTGCTAAAAAATTGTATGTGCATTAGATTTCTACATCATTTAGGGCATTTAATGTTATCTCCAAGTTGGTTTTCTTTAGTTTGCCCGCCTGATAATTCGATCAATTTGACTGGTCCCGTCAGCTTCAAATTAATGATGACGATGATGATGATCCTCTGTACAAATGGCACATACCCACCGTGGGAGAGTAGCCAAGAATTGGGCAGTTTGAAGAAAAATGAATAAAAATAAGTAATTTATGACAAAAAAGAAAATATGGGAAGATGTACTCTGCTCGGTGTTTTAATTATTACAATTGAATGTTTTAGGAGAGCAGTCAATTGGAATCAAGTACTATATAAAGTTTTTCCCTGCCATGCAAACATTCTGGTGGCTGTACTCGAGTGTGGAAGTTCCATACAGAAGCAAAACGAGAACGTTCAGGCTGAGGCCAAGCTTGTTTAAGGGCACTCAAGCACCCTTTTTCTTACTGAGGAGAATAGTCGACATTCAAGGAGGAAGCGATTGATTGTTTCTGGTTCCTCGCACTGTATACACAAAGGAGATGCTGCCAAACCAGCCCTGTGTGCATAGAAATTTAGTGTCGGGATGGCAGCAGCATAGCTTTCTTAATGTAATCTCTAATTTGCATGTTGGGCAGCATTTATGGTTCCAAGAGAATGGAGGTCGAATGTATTTTATTAGTTTTCTCATCTTTCTTTTTAGCAGCACAAATAAATATGGCCTTGCCTGCTACATAATACAAACATAAAACAAAATACATAAATTTTGCATGACAAAGCAAAAATATGAACATTCCTCTCTTTGAAGTTTCGAAGTCATCTGCTATGCTAAAAACAGAAAACTACAGCAAGCTATCTTCTGCATTATCGTGCACTGGAGCTCACACGAACATGGCACGATACGCTTCTTATGCAGGGTAATGAAGGCACATGCTGATTCCTAAGGCTCGGCATTGTACTGGCGATAAAACATAAGAAAGCCACTACAGAGGTTTATTTACCAACGATATTGGTGGTAAGTTAAGTGAGAAGGACACCTGCAGCATCAAGTTACGCAAATAATGAAGCCACATTTCTTGGACGTAGGTGGCCAAAGATAACAATCGGACTGGTCGAAACTATGTGAACACAGGTGTATACTCACATTTTCCATCTTAAAGAAAGAAAACTAAATAAAATTAACCGTACCAGTAAATTCCGAACATCTACAACACGGTCCCTTCACATGTTCAGGCCAACCAAAGGCTGTCAATTTACAAGATCTGTTGCTGTGCCACACACATGACTGGCTGCATTAGTCACACATACTTCATTTCATGTAGTCAAACACATCACTCTTGCAAGTGGAACTTGTTTCGTAGATGTATTTACATGCTTAATATTTCTCATAGGGATCAAATGACCATCGAGCTTCTGTAGAAGCTACCATCCTTTCTATTTTTGCAATAGTACGTAGAGCAAAATCTGGCCCAAATCGGCACGGCGGAAAAGAAAGCATGCAACAGCGCTGAAGCAGACGCTCCGGCACGTGATGCAAGTTAACACAGCATTCAGGCTCTGACGGCAGGTGGTGCCGCAGTATGTCCTCACGCCCAACAGCAAACAAAACCTGGCAAGAGCATTCTAGTTCAGTTCTCGTCAGCACGTTTAGGATCACGTAACAGCCAACATGCCTGGTGCAGTGTCTTGCTGAAGAAGGGTTCGTTCCCAGGCTAATGTGCCGCACAATGTCCATCTTGCTTGGCATAGACACGGACCCTTCCACAGGGTGCAGCTTAGAAGGCACATGCAGAAAGTCTGCAGTTGTGCCAAACTCAAACTGCATGGGCAGTGAATTCAGGAAGAACGCAGGGCTCGCCACACCTGCATGTTACAAAAACATATATATAACGAGGCAGGTGTATTTTTTGTGCTTAAACGGGCATAGTAATGATCATCATCATCATTCACTAATCTAAGCCCACTGCAGCAACTACAGCATGAAGACCTCTTCCAGATATTTCAAGATAACCCAGTCCTGCATCACCCCACTCTGTTCTATGTGTTTAAAGGGACACTAAAGGCGAATGTTAAGTCAAGCTGAAGTGACAGGTTAGTGCTCGAGAATCTTTAAGGCATCAATATTATCACTAACAGAGCCTTAGTAATTGAGAAATGAGGTAAATGAAAAACACAATTAGAGACTCCCCCGGGTCATTTAGGTACTTGCCCGAAGGCATTCCTTATTTAAATTCTGTTTGCTCAATTTTTCGGACATGATCCACAAGCATAACAGAAAAATGGTGAATGTGAAGGAAGGTAATGCCATTCAGACTCGGATGGCGATGTGCTTTCTTGACCTTATGAGAACCGTATGGCCACAGTAAAGAAATGTACGTGCCTCTGCAACACCTGACAAAGAAGCGCTGGTGAGGCCTAATAGCCAAGTGACCGTGCCAAAAATTCGCTGTTGGCCAGCATGGTGGTGGGTGGCAAACTATCAGAATAAGTTTACTGCTATTATCGAATGTTAGTATGATTGGCTTACCAGTGATCGGGCTTGAGAACATGCACACAGGTTACACTGAGGGCTGTAGAAGTAGCAGCCAAGTTTGCACACAACGAGCTCACAAACATTGAGCATGCCTACAAAAATCGTCAATGTTGCTTACTGGATGAAAGGTTAATTATGATTATTATGTGGTTTGAAAACATATATACACTTGAAAGAAAGAAAAAGAAAACAAAGCTGATGCTGGCAACTGCCACCGGAAAGCTCATGTGTAGGTAGAAAGCAGCAAGCTGAACTTGCACAACACAGCCTACTGTAATATCCCGAGATTCCCCACCCCCGAAAGGTAACCCACCCCTGTTCTTGACACGATTTTCTAGTCTTTCAAAAACACAGATAGATGACCCACCTCTAACAATACCATTCCCGGCATTCATAATCCTCAAAGAGCCGACCGGCCGGTTCTCTTCGAAGGTGCTGTTTGCCCTCAGCATTCCAGGTGTAATTTTCTAAATTGCAATACTATTCATAAAAACTTTATTTTTGTAATTTACAAACTCAGAAAATATTTAGCTCGCTCACTATTACGATTCTTGTTTGTTGCTGTATTCTCACTCTTTTTCTTGTTTCTGTTCCGTGTTTTGCTGGTACTGTGCTTGCGGTGTACAAGTTACACCTTGCAGCATAGTTGGCCTGATAGTTGGCCTGATAGAAACACGAGTGCTCGAGCACTCGCGTTTGTATCATAGCTCTAAGACTTCCTATACTATGGATCAGAGGACAGAGAGCTTCACAAGTGGCTTGCTTCAGCGGTCCCCCCTTCCGCTGCCCTGCCAACCACGTCGAACACTGTTGTCGGAGGTTGTCGACCTTTTGTTTGAAAGTGACAATGAATGTTCATTCGACGGTTTTGACAACGAATAAATTCAGTGCTAATAAACAAGTGTTTATTCTTTGGCTGCTATACACTTTTCAAGTTTTATTACTGCACACTGAATGTTATCCCACTTCATATTTTCCCTCGATTTTCTCTCGACTTAGGTGGGCTATCTCTCAGGATTTTACGGTAAGCTGCTGGTGTCATGTGGTTAAGGTCGCATGCGACATCTGCACTTTGCAGCAGCACAACGATGAACGACACTCATCGGGCTGCGTGATAGGTAAACACAAGATGCCCCATGACCTCAACCATCACGAAAATTCAAATTGGCTGTACTACAACACTGAGAAAGAGCCTGCAGACTAATCTTCTGTACCGCTGGCATTGCAGAACGTACCGATTACAGTCTACGCTCGTTACAACGGACCCACATAGAACAGACTTTCGGAGCAGACTTTCGGACTCTACTTTAACCTTAGTTTGGTCTGCCTATTTTATTAATGCAACAAAGTTTGCTTTTAATAGACTGTACTCCAATGGACTATCAGCTACAACAGACGAAATTAGTGGAAATTGTTGTAAAAATTGGGTGTATAAAACTAACTTTTGCCATGTCGACACAGATTGGCAACTGACTTGCGAGGGTCAGCCGACGGTCGCAGCTCAATATCTTGCGCACGAGGAAAGCAGGGCAGAAGTGCACCATCTTTCACACGCGAGGTACGAGGGGGAGGCGAGAGAAAGAGGGAGGGGGGTTCTACTCCAGTGGCTGCTGTTAATGGCGTGACCCCGTGGGCGCCGTATCTTGCAAGCGAGCTGCGATGTGAACAAAGTGCACGCCCACACGGGCCTCATCTTACAAGCTATCTGCGATGTGGACAAAGCGCACCCAGTGCCGGTAGCTTCCTATGTGCTGTGCTCCTGACGTTTAGTTCACATTGAAGTGAGAGACAGCACGAAGGTCAATTCGCTCGCCGCTACTGCCACACTTATCTTGCTTAATTTGCTGTCGCAATCGATGCTTCTCCTTTCGGGCGAAACTGAGACTTCTATGTTTGTTTTTACTTTGGACATTCATCATTCTCTCTTTGTAATAAAGTTGCTAGACATTGTGACAAAAGTTTCGGAAGTGAGGTGTCTCAGATATTACAGACTTCAGATAAAACTGACATTTTTTGTCGGATTATCAAGGTCCATTGTAACAAGAGTCGACTGTACTTGGCATTTTTGCATAAAAATAAGGACATCTGAATTAAAGCTTTTTAAATTTAGTGTTTCAAAACATGAAACTACTTCCACATATTCAAGTAAAGGGTCTCTCTCTGTCTGCCTGTCTCTCTCTGAATGTGCGTGTATGTATGCGTGTGCGTGTATGCACATGCGTGCATGCGTGTGTGTGTGTATGAGCGACGCAAATTGTGTAGTACTTTCTGGAATACATGCAGGCGCCAGTGATTACTCTGGAAGCTTCGATGACTCATGTATAAAAGCTAATGTGCTTGACCCGTGGATCAGATTTTCGACAATCATCGACTGTGTTCGCCACTGTCGTTGTCCTTTGAGTGTAGCCTGTTTTCGAGGGCACAAGTTCGCCCAATAAAACATCTTCGTTGTCTCAGGTAGAAGTCAGTGATCTGGGAGCAGGTGTTATAGCCTGCGGCTTGCTCGACGGTCGGGGACGATGACGGTGTTTTCTTCGTGGTTCGGGCTTTGATCACAGCTAACCGGGGGCGTCCAGTACATGAACTCAAAGCACCTCCACCAGATGTCACTTAGTAGTGACGGTGAAGAAAGCAGCAGAACTGTGACTGACGAAACTAGCGTTTTATTGGGCGAACCTCTGCCCTCAAAAACAGGCTACACTCAGAGAAAAAAAAACAGAGGCAAACACATCTGCGAGTCAAGCGCGTCAGTTTTTATACATGAGTGCCATAGAGTGCGTGCCCGTGCCCCTCTCGAGATGGCCGCCATTGCCGCCGCAGCCGCAACGCCGCTTGCACGGCGATGGGGAAGATGACTCCCCATTGTTCCCGAGCCCGCCGGACCGGTTGGTCACGTAGGTCGCCTGAGCGTGACGAGGGACGAGGCTGCTCGGCGAGCGAGGAGAGTGGTTTGGAAGACGGAGCAGCGTGGTCGTGCACCGGGAGACAGCTGCAGATGTGGTCGGCAGGCTGAAATCTCCAGGCCGAAGTCTTCGCCGGTCGATCGACAGATGGTGCAAGTCCGTCAAGATCTTCGGCAGCGAGGTACCAGCAGCCCAACGCTCTTCAGATCGGGATCTCGGCAAGCCCGCCACAGATAAGCCTCGTGTTCCAGCCCACTCTCAGAACTTTCCGCCGGACTCTTTTCTTTAATCGCGTTTCATCTTTCATTTAATTATTCATCGCGTGTTAATTCTTGTACGTTCTCTTAGTGTAGTGTTTGCCGCGTTTATTGTCGCGTGTATTTTTCATTTGTGTCGCATTTTCTTTTTTTTATTTCGCGAGTGTTAGGAGTTCCCACGTGGTGGGCTTTGTGTCACGCGAGTGGTGTCAGGGCATGTGTTGTGTGACCCGCACGCCTTCCGCGAGCTAGGCACCATCCGCTGTAGTTTGTATATTCTTCTTTTAATGATGTCTCGCGCATGATTTTACTTTACTAAATTGAATGCATGTTTGTACGACGCCCTCTGTCTCATGTCTCTGGTTCACGGTCGATCAGGCGTGGACCTTATTGTCGGTCAGCAGTCAAACCCTCAAGAAACGCACGCGGGGTGGGTTTGTTGTCGCCCCATCCCCTGCGGTTCAGAGAGTGCGACTAGCGTTACCCCCAATCCTTGACAATGAGTCATCAAAGATTCCGGAAAAATCGCTGGTGCCCGCTTGTCTTCCAGAAAGTACTACACAATTCACGTTGCTCATACAATCAGATTACGCAAGGTTCGATGACATCAGACAACAGGTAGAAACATCGATTCGCTGTAGTTTGTATATTCTTCTTTTAATGATGTCTCGCGCATGATTTTACTTTATTAAATTGAATGCATGTTTGTACGACGCCCTCCGTCTCATGTCTCTGGTTCACGGTCGATCAGGCGTGGACCTTATTGTCGGTCAGCAGTCAAACCCTCAAGAAACGCACGCGGGGTGGGTTTGTTGTCGCCCCATCCCCTGCGGTTCAGAGAGTGCGACTAGCGTTACCCCCAATCCTTGACAATGAGTCATCAAAGATTCTGGAAAAATCGCTGGTGCCCGCTTGTCTTCCAGAAAGTACTACACAATTCACGTTGCTCATACAATCAGATTACGCAAGGTTCGATGACATCAGACAACAGGTAGAAACATCGATTCGCTGTAGTTTGTATATTCTTCTTTTAATGATGTCTCGCGCATGATTTTACTTTATTAAATTGAATGCATGTTTGTACGACGCCCTCCGTCTCATGTCTCTGGTTCACGGTCGATCAGGCGTGGACCTTATTGTCGGTCAGCAGTCAAACCCTCAAGAAACGCACGCGGGGTGGGTTTGTTGTCGCCCCATCCCCTGCGGTTCAGAGAGTGCGACTAGCGTTACCCCCAATCCTTGACAATGAGTCATCAAAGATTCTGGAAAAATCGCTGGTGCCCGCTTGTCTTCCAGAAAGTACTACACAATTCACGTTGCTCATACAATCAGATTACGCAAGGTTCGATGACATCAGACAACAGGTAGAAACATCGATAACATTCAAGAAACTTACAATACATGCAGGCATGCCCTGCGCTGGACGATAACATTTGTTAAAGGGTGAAACGGGGTCACCCAATAAACAAGTACACATGTCAATATGTATTGCTCCCAATAGCAATGCTCGAGGCTCGACAAGGGACTGATGCACGTCTATGAACAGCGTCCAAAAGGAAATGCCGCTGTACACTGTGTCGCAAAGATGGTGATGGCTACCATGAACAACATTACAGTATCATCCTGTACATTCTCTTCTGATGCAAGGTGGTTTGTTGGCTGTCTGAGAGCCTCCCCCCCCCCCCCCCCATACAGCCTCTGCAAGTAAATACGAGCTGATTCAGCACCAAGCCAGAGCTTGTTGCTGATACGCAACCGACCTGACGAAGCAGGGTCAATTAGGTCTATGGCCAAGGCACAAGGGTCTGCAGGCATGTGCTATACAATAGTACTATTGCAGCGGCATCCTCTGAAAAGAGGAATTGATTAATTTATTAAAAAGAACTGCCCGAACTGAACTGACTACGATGAAAACTCGCCGTTGGCCGATGTGATATGGCCCGCAAGTAAACGTAGAAAGCTTGCTGCTAATATGCTAGAACAAGTGGCCAATTAGCAATTGGTTCTGATATCGCGCAAACGGGTTTTTGATGGCAATTAAAGCACCATTCAAGTTCGTGGGTGACCAGCGCGACAGTATGTGTAAGATCACAAAGTTTCAAACTGCATGTGTAAATGTGTGAATCTGAATGCTTGAACAGGCGTATCCGATATGATTTGCAAGCCTTCCAGTTATTAATTGGTCCTACGTTCGTGCATGCTATGAGGCTTTCCATACAAGCAGCTTTTATAGCCATTCCACCGAGGCAGGAGAGCTTCACAATCAGATCATGATTTCTACAAAGTTTACAGCACTAGTGGCCCACCAGGGCTTCGAAACACAAGGGTCTGCAGGCATGTGCTATACAATAGTACTATTGCAGCGGCATCTTCTTCTGAAGAGAGGAAGTGATTCACTTATTAAAAAGAACTGCTCAAACTGATACTGCCTCAAGGGGCATCTGAAGGGCGACATGATGACAAGCTACAGACTTGTCGACAACTATTGCTAAGCTGCCAGATGCGGCTTTCGCCTCGTTGTGGTCTTTGCGATAGATGGTGTACTGACGAAGAAAGTTTGTATGTGGGGGCTTCAGATGTGTCTCTTGAACACACAGCCACTTTGGTTTATGCTTGTGCAGAAGTTCTGTAATGTCGTCTAGGTTATGAAGAAGTCCTCTAATATCCCATTGTATTATTTGTGTCTCCATAATGGTAAATGTGTTTTGTGCTGTGTGTTTAAGAGATGGAGATTAGCTCACGGGCCATTTCCAGGCGCCGTGACGCGAGGTTTGTCTTTTTTGGAGCAATCACGAGAGTCTCGCCGCTCCTTAGGCACTGGTGGCGCTGTCTGGCTGGTTATTGTGTCCATCACCTCTTGTTAGGCGCTGGACACGTGCTCTCCCGAGCGCTGCGTTTGACATGAGGGCCTCGCCACATCGGACGAGAACTTTGAGGCCACTGGCCCAGAGGTCAATGGTCCCTTATGGGGTGGCAGAACAGCGCTAGCTGTAGCCGCCGGGGGGCCGGAGGGCGTCACTGCTGACTCACTGCATGTGAGCCGGACAGTCGCTGGAAGCCGTTGTGCCGCCGCCCCCTGATGCATCACATCGGCAAAGCTGCTCTTAGGCAGGTATGATAACCGCCTCATGCCTCCTTGAAAGATGTATTTTCTTTGACCTTGATTGTGACAATTTCTTTTTTCCAAGAAGGGCAGGACCACAAGTATGTGGGATGCCCACCATCACAGCTGACACAATGTGGAGTGTTCTGGCCCATTTCAGAGGAATGTTAATTGTGACTACACTTGGTACATGTCAGCCGGTCACGACAGTTCTGTGAACTGAGGCCGAACCTTTGGCACTAAAAGATTCTGAGAGGATTGGGCACGTATCGCCTAACACGAAGTTTGATATACCTGACCTCGATGGACTCGGGAAGGACACTTGAGCCGAAGGTGAGTGTCAGGTGCCTGGTCTGGATTTCTTTGCCATCCCGCCTCATCTTAATTCGTTTATGACATTCTGCTCACTGAAGCCCTCCAAGAGTTTAGCCTCAGTCAGCTTCAGCAAATCATCGTCCGACACAACGCTGCGCGAGTGGTGTTCATAGTATGGTACGGGGTTACTGTTACTTGGGTTTCCCCACATGACAATAGCTTCAGCAGTTTCTCATATTGCTTCTGATCGCAGAGCTCCAAGAGGAGATCATCGATTGCCATCCTAAACACCTTCTAAGCTGGGTCAAAAACTTCAAAGACTGAAAAAAGGAAGGGTGAAATGGCTCGTACTGGTTTGTCTGGTTTTTCAGTGCAAATTACATGGAAACGGGGAAGTTCTAGATTTGGTGTCCAAAAGACTAGAAGACAACTTCAGTGCACCCTCATTTCTGAGGGCGATCAGGGAGTTTAAGGAAAGCATTCTCCATAAGTATAGAAGGAGTTTTTGGTAGCGATACCAACCACCCAACATGGAGCCCAACAGGGGGCTGTGACAGAAGTTCCTGCAAGGGAAGCCCTGCCAACACCAGCCGTACATTGCTGCTATAACCAAATACACCATAACCAAGGCTGGCTAGCCACACAAGGTTAACCCTTCCCGCCGGAGCACTCAGAAGTGAGAAGAAGTGAAGAGAGGACAGGAAAGATTAAAAGTGAGAGATAAAGACAGAGATTGAAGAGGAGGACAGGAAGAGGCGACTGTCGATTTCCTCCAGGCAGGTCAATCTGGAGGTGCCGTCTATGTGAAGCAGAGGCCAAAGAGGTGTGTTGCCTCTGCCGGGGGGGGCCTTAAAGGTTCGAGCACCTGGCATCAGCTCAATCCCCAGGATCCCCCTTTCCCCAGACACTGCTAAACTGCGCACGGCTACACGCAGGAAGGTCCAACCCTCATATGCTCGGGTATATGGTGTCACAACACACTAAACGCCTGCTGACACTGACGTCCCTGTGGGGTACAGCCAAGCTGAAAGTGCATTGCTGGCACCTTTGAGAGAAGCACTAGTTAATAAATGAAACCAACATAATTCATGCAGCCACTGATCAGTGTAATATATGAGCAAAGTGTAACCATGTGTTCTTCTAATTACCTCTGTTAATGAAGCATGACATATTAAGGTTTCATGTCTTATGACATATTACAAGACAAAAAGCCATACTTGCCTTCTGTATGGTTTCCAAGATCGATGGATGGTATGAGTATCTGGCTCGGTAAAAGACAGCACTCATCTGAAATCGACAAATTCCTGTTAGTTCATTGCACTTCCTGGTGCACTGCTACTCAGCGAACGTAGCGCAGCCTACTGCCCAACAAATGACATTCAGTGGGCAGGACCATTGAATGTGTCTTAAAGGAGCCCTGAAACACTTTTCCAACTAATAATACAATGGCCTCACTATTAAAGAGTGCCATCTCACAAATCTCATGTCGCAAATGTTTCTGTTATTGCACCAACATCCGGCTTCCTCTTTTTTTTGTAACCGCTAGCATGCTGGAGGCTACAGAGTGCAGTAAAGAGGGCAGGCAGAGTGCCAGGCAGAATTTTAGTGTCGCGGCTGCACTCCGTGGTGGCCACGGTAGACTACGCTATGCGGCACGTCACTGCCATTTCAGAAGCCACATGCAGCAGACGCGGCTAGGCGCAGTGCAGATTAAATAATTTTTCTGTCTTGAGATGGCAGACATACTTTTCATTTATTTAGCTAAAATTGGCAATTATGTATTACTGACAATGTTCTCACAATCACTAAACCAGGCATTAGTGTTGGTGAGTCCAGTTGCTTTCGATGACGCTGCATGATAACATTGCCAAAGTGAGAGCAAGTAATTTTTTGCTATGTTTGACGGGAGATTGTAAGTTCACTGCTGCATGCAGTGCAGTAATATTTGGCTCACATGTTCACAGCAACCTCTATAATATATAGACATTTTCTTACTATATTCTAATTGTGTTTTAGGGTCCCTTTAATAATTTGCATGCATGCATTTAGCAAGACTTACCTAAAAGAGTTTCGTCAGGTTCAGAACCGTGGTTCAGCAGGGTCTTGGTTAAAAGTTTGAATAAAAGAGAGAGCACATCCACATTGTCTAAAAAGAGATAATAATTGAGAACAAAAGACTTAAATACTACCTAGAAGACAAATGTGGGCAGAATTAATTACATTCATGCATTTCACTTTAGCACCAAAATATTTTATCCAAAGATGTATGGCAAATCCAGCGTGGCAAAGTTGAACGTTCAACTCAGATTACTGTCACAAAACTTTGCACAAATCAACGTTTTGCTACTTCAGACATTGTGACTACTAAGGGTGTGCGATTATTCTAAAATTTCAAATGAGATTGGATATTATACTTTTAATATTCGTGTTCAATTTGAGGACTAAGTAACATATACACTTGCATAAAAGATGCACTCTCATAATAAACACACCCCAACTTTGCTCTTGAAAATTTGGATTTTCGTTTTCCCCTCAAAATAATAGCTCACCCAACTTATCTAGTATGCAGTTCCATGATCGAATGGCTGTGCTGTAGTTTTTCAGAGACTAGAATCTTTTACTGCGGCTCAAGTATTTAAACCAAGCGCACTTAATCTCAAGCTTAAAATATTTAATAATGATGCCACGTGAGAAATGCCATGATCACGTAAACAAAATTCTGCAGCTAACATATACGGGCGGCACATCCACGCTAGCGGCAAACCAGCCGTGGCGGCACACGCTGGCAGAGGCAGTGGGTTCGATGACCGAGAAGCTGACGGCAAAGCCACCATGAGAGTGCACTGCCGTCAAGCATGCGGGAAGAACAGGCTGTGTGTTATCACGGTCACGGTGCAGAGTGGGGTGCAATAAAAATGCTGTTATGGTTTTCAAATAGTATATGTGTATTTTTAGTGCAAAGATAAGTTATATAAAGCATTTTTCAAATCATTATCGTCTTACTTTTCAAGTTTTTCTGTTTCGAAAAAGTGCCTATATAATTTACCACTTTGGTATTTTAGGGGAAAAAAAAGTCTGTTCATTACACGAGTATATGTGGTATTTGAATATTTTCGAACATTCAGTTGAATACGAATTAATTTTTTTTTTATTTAACAATACTGTGAGCCTTTTGCACAGGCCCAAACAAGAAGTGTGTCATAAAGATGTATGTGAGCATGGAAATAAAAGAAAGGAAAAAAGAAGAAAAGAAAAAGGAGGAAACTGCTGTACAACACTTCCATTCAACACAACAAGAAAGTTTCTTTGTTTCCCATGAATCAATAAGGAATAACAAAAGGTGCTAACAATTACAATATTAGACATATGACATTATTGTAGTTAAGGGTGTTCAATAAACTACCACGTTGCAGTGCATTACAATAAGTATAATACATATCATAAAGTAGTATACAAATACATGTGTACAAGTATTCATCCCATGCATTGTATTGTGAACTACACACTCAAGAACTCTCATGCACAATCAAAATATGGCTCCAATTTCGCAACAATGCCATCCACAGAATCTGATTACAATTTCCTTTGGCAATGCATTCCGTATTTCAAATGCTTACAGAAAAAATTAATACTTGAATGTGTCGCAATGCATGGGGTACTGTCTGATGTGTTTATGATGGCAGGTTCTGGCAGAGGGTAGATGCAATGGCTGCACATAGCCTCACTTATTTATATTCATATTGTCATGATACAGCACGAAAAGAAATTTCATGACAGCCATACACTGGCAAACAAGAGTAGGCAGTGCTGCTCGGTTTCGAAACAAATATATTTGAAACAAATCTAATATATTGCTGGCTGTGTGGGAGCAAACACGGTCCTTAGCGTTAGCTTCTATTTAATCTAAGAATGTATGTTTGATTTTCTGCTGAATTTTGCAATAATTTCGTGCTGCTGGCGAAATTTCACCTGGAAAGCACGCTTAGCCACTAGACTTCTAAACTTTACAAGAAAGTTAGCCTCTCAGTAGCGAGGAGCACGGATTTGCAGACAGCGAGGGTGCACTTTATTGCAGCGCCACCCCCAGTCCGAGCTTATCGCTTCACAGTAAATGCAATGAGTGACGGCTGGCACAGGGTCAAATGCCTGAGTTTACGGACATTTGATGTTGTTTAATAAGGCACAGGTGGGTGAGAACAGACAGCTAGTAGGAATTACTCAATTTTCCAAGTTAACATGAGCCAAATACACCATATTTTAGCACAATGGCTTACTAGTCTTATTCTTTACCATTGACAAAGTACTGCGATGTTCCAACCTGTTAAAATAACCGAGCTTGCTAGTGAATGCACGTGCATATCATTATTTGATATTCGATTCCACATCAGAAACTAGATCCGTATTTGAAAATTATTATATCTGCAAAGCCCTAGTGATTACATATGGCTTTCTTAGGTGCCATAAGTTGCACTGAATCTACACACTGACAAACCCATAAAAAATAATAAAGAATGAGACTCGGGGGCTCGTTGTATCAGTCAATTAATTGAACAAAAAGTTTACTACCACATAGTAATGGGGCAAAATCCAAAAATATTGACATACTGAGGCTTCACTTGACATACGTAAATTGGGAAATAATTATTTAAGGCATCTCTTACAAACCCAGCGCAAAGCTTAAAGGAGTACCAACATACCATTTACGACTTGTCATATTTTTTTGTCTTAACTTGAGGTTCAGACCCTCTAGAACTTTTAAAGAGTACTGGAAGGCATCAGAGCAACCCAAATAATTTACTATAATACTTTTCTCCACAAACCGGTTTCAGTTTTGGGGCCCCAGGAGGTGCATGCATTGTGACATGATGATTACACTGGTTCGCTCCATTTCTACAATTGCTGCAGCTTCCACACTTTAGTGCAGCCAGAAGAAACATGCACAGCACCCATGTTCATTTTTTATGAGCATCATTATCACGCCAAGCCTTATTGCTAAACATCAGCAAATTTTGCTCCACGTGTCATGCCACAATAGCATAGATGATGCGTCATTTGGTACATCAAGGCCATTTTTAGCATCAAATTAAGATATCTTATGACAAAGTCACATGCTCGCTTTCAATGACCACTGCAACTGATGGACTTGAAATCCAAGGGACCCACTGGATCCCTAAACCCACATAAAGGAGCCAATTAGGCACGCACATTTCAATGGCTTTTGATTTCAATGGTCATTGAAAGCAAACTTTTGACTGCGGCATTACAAGTGTTTCACAACCTTCATTCTTGCTAAGTGTCATCCTTTTACTTAGAGAAGCGAATAGTAGAGCTCTGACAACTTCAAAAATGTGCTTCAGTACACCTTTAACCCTCTAAGTGCTGTGCTTAAGTATACTCGTCTGGCTGCAAATCCAGAACCCTGGCTGCGCCCAAGATAATTCATGAATCTGAAACACCCGTAGACTGGTTGACCCGTCTATTCCAAGGTTAAAGCTAAAACTTCATGGTAGGTTTTGTTTTATACGATATATGGAGAGACAAAACTTATTGACTGCAATTACACTGGAACCTTTATTGAGCCGTGTATAAAATCCAACGTGCTTGACCCACAGATCCAATTTTCGAAGACTGCCGACTCTGCTGCATGTCTCGCTCAAATTCTTTGCCTCAATATATCGCGAAATGAAAGCATCTATAAAGCTGTGCTCAAATTTTGCATTAGGAAGTATTGTAATCATCGATGAATTTTCCTTCCAACAAGGATGGCCGGTGCGAAAAGCCAGCACGCTTTTCAACAATGGAGAATTTAAGAACTTCCTATGAACTTTGATTTAGAGGACTTCAATGTTAACTACAAGGGGTCATCAAAGACAATGACAGCAATTATTAAAACATGCTCTCTGAGGAGCCCTAATTATTCTAATTAAAATAACTTACTAGCACACCTTAATTATTGAGTGAATTTTCAGATTTAAAACTTTGTAAAATGTTCAGCAACGTGTCGGAAATAATAGCATTTCAATTTAAAGCGTTCTAATGTGTTACTCAGACAGAAATTCAATTTGCTGCACTTCAAAAGGACACCCGGCACCCAAGGAGTCAAGCTCTGTTATTTGAAGCCCAGAGGTGCTTGCCCAGGCACAATGTAGTACCTGTCATCTTGGTGTAGGCAGGTAGACAGCTCTCACTGATGAACCCCCACATGCGGAATATGACCAACAGCTCACGAAGCATGTTCAGGGACTTCGCATCCGAGATGAGGCCACCCTGAGCAGAAAACAAGATGACGTAGTGCAGTGAGACCTCGATATAACAAACTTTAATATAATTAAGTTCTCAATATAATGAAGTATTAAACTTTCTATAACTTCTTGTCCACAGAACTCCATGTATTTTGAACCTCAATATAATGAAGTGTGTTTGTACACGATTTTATTATAATTATATTTTACTACCACTGCAAAGGAATACCAAGACAGTAAATGGAAACTTCCGCGGGTGCAGATGGTCAAATTAGATGCGGCTGCTTACAAACACCCTGCATCTCTCAAATTGAGCGCTGCATGATTGAAAGAGCCTGCAAAAGCGCAGCAGTGTCATGTTCTGTATAAAGTCCCACTGCAATAAAATCCTATCATGCCCCATGGGCTGTATGCTTCAGGTGTGAGTGAAAGCATGCGAGGGTGAAACGAGAAGGTTGGTGGCTTGATGAGCACAGTGTTCGTGCACAAGCGAGGGGAAAGTGGGAAGGGATCGAGCTTGCGGTAATTCAATCAAGCATGCACGAGGGCGGGGGGGAAGGAAGTGGAAGCAGGTTGGTGCGCACCTCCTTTTCAAGCGTAGCCGTGGCTGGGCGCTTACACAGCCCACACACCCTGTTTTACAGGTAATCTGCCATGTCTGCGAAGACTGATGGCGTGGCATGCCATTAGTGCTGGTGCTGGAGGCTGCGTAATGTCAAGTTTCGGAAATGCGTTGAAGTGGCAGGCAGACAAAGCATCCTTTCCCCACTGCCAGGGCTTTTCACGACATCATCATCCCACTGCGGGCGACGCTATCAGCCGAGGGGGCAGAGTGGATGTGAAAGCATGGCTGGTTTCGCTTCGTACTGTCAGTATGAATATATTGTCGACACTGCATGAAACTGTATCTTCCATAGCCAACTCTAAAATTCAACAAAATATTTCTTTTTTCTTATTGAAGTTTGCTTTTCCTGACTGCCCGATAACTAGGAAAATATAGCAGACCCTTCCATGTAAGAAAAATCATTGGGGATCGTACTTATTTGCATAAAAAAAGAATCTAACTTCAGAATACAAATACTTCAACATAACGAAGCAAATTTTTGGTTTTACAGACTTCATTATATTGAGGATTAACTTTACTTCATGAAACTCACAAGCTTCTTGTGACAAGGATGAACGAGAAGAAAGGGAGTTAACCCAGGGGTCGATCTTTTTTAATCATATCATGAGAAGCCAAAAAAAGACAGCAAGGACAACATAGGGGAAATTACTTGTACTTAATAACAGAATTAAAGAAATGATAAATTAATGGCAATGAAAGTGGATGAAAAAACAACTTGCCGCGGGTGGGGAACGATCCCATGTCTTCACATTACGCATGCGGTGCTCTAACCAATTGAGCTACCACGGGGCCTCTTTCCCATCCCCTTTCTTGGGTATTTATGTTTTACTACAAGAGCTAACCTTGGGAGTATTGGCCAGTGCCACCACTCGCACACCTTGGCGGTGGATGTGGAACATCCTTTCTGCTGCAGGTGTCATGAGTACCTGAACTTTTTGGGTGAAGGCAAATGGTCAATAAACCCACATATGCTACCTGAAGGCATCAATGCTGCTGGATTCAGGACTCTCTTTATGTAATGAACGAGAAGAAATGGGGTTAACTGAGGGGCCCGATTTTTATTATATTATGAGAAGCCAAAAAATGAACACACCAAGGACAACATAGGGGAAATTACTTGTACTTACTACAGCCAACAATTACTTGTACCACATCTGCCGCCAAGGTTTGCGAGTGGTGGCGCTGGCTAACACTCCCAAGGTTAGCTCTTGTAGTAAAACATAAGTACCTAAGGAAGTGGATAGGAAAGCGGCATCGCAATAGCTAAATTGGTTAGAGCATCGTACACGTAATGCAAAGACATGAGATCGTTCCCCACCTGCAGCAAGTTCTTTTTTCATCCACTCTCATTGCCACTAATTTATTATTTCTTTAATTCAATTATTAAGTACAAGTAATTTCCCCTATGTTGTCCTTGGTGTCTTTGTTTGTTGGCTTCTCATGTTGTGACAAGGATGTGGTTTGAGTTTGTGCAAAGGCCTCGGGCAAAGGCCTACGTGCCACATTCACATTTAGCAATAGCACACATCTAGTGCAGCCTAGGCTGCCACAAAATTCAGGGCATAGGATAGGCACATAACAAGCAACTAAATATTTATTTGATGTCACATGCACAATTTAACACACATTTGCTCCATTGTAAGAAATTAATAATAATAATATTTGGGGTTTTACGTGCCAAAACCACTTTCTGATTATGAGGCACGCCGTAGTGGAGGACTCCGGAAATTTTGACCACCTGGGGTTCTTTAACGTGCGCCTAAATCTAAGCACACGGGTGTTTTCGCATTTCGCCCCCATCGAAATGCGGCCGCCGTGGCCGGGATTCGATCCCGCGACCTCGTGCTCAGCAGCCCAACACCATAGCCACTGAGCAACCACGGCGGGTCATTGTAAGAAATTACAGAATTTAACGCCATCTATTGTTGTATTAAGTATTACTTCCACGAAATGTTACCAGATGCCACTTGCCTACCGATGACAGTGTAAAAGTACATTTTGAGCATGGGAGAGAGAGAGAGAGATGAACACTTTGTTTAAACTTAATAATAACTTAATAATAATAGAGCTGGTGAAGGCCCTCAGTCCAATGCCTTGCTGGTGCAATTTTTCAATGCGGCATTAATTTCACCAGGTACTCTTGTGCCTGTAAGGAAGTGGCTTCTGTCAGCCACAAGCACGGAAGAGAAAGGTGGATAGAGGACAGACGTGACACACAGGATGCAGTTGTGGCGGTGTGCGGAGGAAAAGCTGAGTGGTTTAACAGGCAGCTTGGTATCACTTTTATATTGTCCATCTTTTATGTTAACTGCGATTCCTAGTGGTGCTTAAATTTTTTGTCCAATTAAATACTTCGCTTCACGTTCCCCTTGTCTCAGAAACACACATACCTGTGAACCAGAACTGCTTCAACATGCACATTCATATCACATTTTACAGTACATTTGAGCTTGAATTCCCTCTTGCATGTAAGGTTTAGTCGTGTTATGATTTTCACATCTTGAAATCTAATGTTATGGAATGTAACACAGATGTCTATTCATTGGTAGGATTAGAAAGATTTAGCATTGCTTGGTACATGATGCATAGCAGTGATACACAATGCCGTTAGGCTCACTGCACACGCACATCATATACCGTGAAATAATGTGGCGGTTACTGGCAGTAACCATGATTACATAGCAACAAGGAAGTATCCATACAATCCAGACCGCCCACACTGATTTCAATTCAGGCTTGTTACCTGCTTACTGTCCTGACATCCAAGAAATAAACGATTAACTCGGTCATCGCTTACTCTTACCTCATGCTGAGGGCAATGCATTAGGTGCATTTTGTTGTTATTATTCATATCAGCTGCTTGTTTTGACACGGCTAGGCCCACAGAAGCAGCATGGAGCCAGCCATAAAGGTGTTTCATTTCAACTTAGCAGAAGGAGCAACAACATTAATGCTGGTGATGAATGAACAATGCGGATCGCTCTGAAAGCCTAATTGTTCGCTATGTAATGGGGTGTACTGAACAGTTCAGATGGTAGCGTCTGTTCGTAACCGAGAAGGCAGGGGACGCAGAGCAGGAACAGCTGGCTGCCCGAACGGCTCACACTCGGGCTAAGCACTGGCGATCCGACTGGCCCACTGGTTGCACTGGTTGCACTGCAGGCATGATACAGACGATCTGGCTCACCTTGTTCTTGTGCTCTTCTTCTTCATTACAATTACATCATTAATTTACTACTCTGCTCTAGTACAGTATATGATGGTGATGGCAAGCAAAAGCAAACTAGATGCTGACCAGATGATGCGGCATGGGTGAACACATTTAGAGGAGCATTCGCCCCTGCTGCTGGTTAAGGAGGCTGCAAGAAACTGCTGAGAAAGAATATTTAGATGAGGCGAAGCACCACTGTCACATTCATGTAAATGCAGTTTATAGCTACAGCACCAAAACATTTGTTGTATCAAAGCACCAGAGGAGCAGGATGGCAGGCAGACACCGAGCAGACAACGCGACGTGGAGGAACACATCTTGATGGGGCTTTTGCCCTTACTATTGGCTAAGGAGTCCTGCAGCTTCCACAGAGCTGCAAGGTACAACTGAGATATGGTATGTATGATGGTTTGCAACTGCCAGTGCATAAATAAAACTTGTGATGGGGCCTGGTGAGCAGCCCGTTAACAGCTTTGCTCTAAAATATCAAGGCACTACACACCCCTGGGAAACGCATGTGGTTGTAGACTTGCTGTGGCAGGGAGGCCATGAGGTGCAGCGTGAGGTCAGCCACCCACTGGGTGAGCTGCTGCAGTGACTGCAGTATCAGGGGCTCCACCGAAAACTCCTTGGTTTCGAGGTGCAGCAGCACCTTGTCCAAGTTGCTGATAACTTCCCGGCTGCCCATCACCGCTGCATAGCCAACAAAGGCAACAGAACCAAATGAGCCCAAGCAACTGGGCAAGAAAACAAACGAGATGCAGCACAACAGGAAAACGAATTTTAATAAGCCGCTAAAGGCTCCAAGTTAATTTCAACTACCTGGAGCTCTATGACGTGCACTTAACTTTTAAGTGCACAAGCATTCTTGTATTCCACTCCCACTGGAATGTAATCTCTGTGGCCAGGTATCAAACCTGTGACTTCTTGCTCGGCAGCAAAACTCTGGGAGGCTCTTTTGGAGGATACAGCTGCTGTGGGGTCCATGAAACATCTTGTACATGCTGTTGAAAGTGTATGGGCACTATAGTACAGAAATGATGTAACCAAATAACACATTCTTTAGCAAACAAGGCAAATAACGGGACACAGAAAAGAGGCACACGACACAGGCGCTGACTTCCAACAAGTATGTTTCTTGCGCGAGCGTAGAGTATATAGGCAGAGAAGTAATAGTAAAAACATAAATGGTGTGAAAACATGAAAAGAATGGTTTGAGATTGCAGGTGGACGGAGATCGGTTAAATTTGCAGATATGCGATTTCCTTGTCTAATAACTGGATGGAAGGTGACCTGATGCAGGAAGGACCACGTTCGATGATGGCAAATGCTTCGATAATTTCACGCGTGCGCTGGTCAGCGTGCGTTTGAATGACAGTGACTTTTCTCAAATAGGGAATGCATTTACATGACCAGCAATGCAGAGCAAGATTACTGCTGTATTTTAGTTTTATGTTGTTGGCGTGCACCCAGAGGCGATCATTGAGGCAGCGTCCCATTTGTCCTATGTAGGAGCGCCCGCACGTAAGGGTATTTCATAAACTACTCCGGTGATGCCGCTGGTGAGGGGCTCCTGATGCTTCCTGTCACAACCTATTTTGTGGGGTTTGTCTTCGCCGACTCTTCTGGATAAGGTGTTCAGCTTTCCTGGGGCTGAAAAAACAACCGAAACACCCACCCTTCCTGCAACCTTCTTCAATCATTTCTGTGTCCCGTCATTCGCGCTGTTTGCTAAAGAATGTGTTTGTACCAACAAGCCTGGCTAGCCACTATTCTGAAGTTCAAATAACACAAGTGACATTTAGGTACACATTATGATGCTTACATGCTTGACTTATGATACAACCTTTCATACCTTGTTTTTCCACGGCCTAAGATGCTTACTTCATTTGCCAAGTCATTGTAGACAGTGCGGGTGCACACTTGTGTTTGGCAGCACAAGTACCTTAGGCCGTGAGAAAACAAGAAATGAATGAGATATTCTGGAGGCATTCCACATAATTAGGAAAAAAGCCACATGCATCAGTGACATGTCACTGTGCCTCACTGATAGAGAGATGAATTTTTTTAGTGCAACTGTTGATTAAAGACAAATCAAGAAATCGGCCTCTTGTGATGGCAGCTAGCACATACGCCATGTGGCCTGCTGGCAGGTATATTTTGTCATTCAAGTGTCAATCCTTTAGTTGCCATTTCCAGCTAGTCCCGTCGTCTCCTTCACCCAGTCTCTCGTGTGTATCCGTTCTACAGTGATTTGCAGACCTCCATTTCTTGCAGAGTGACATAGTTCCCGGACAGCATCAGGTATTTGTAATCATATCTGTTTGCATCATGGCTGGGAGCCCCCTGGGGCTTGAAGTCACAGCTGCACTGACATGCAGATTGTACGCATCCACACCATCACACGTCAACCTTTTCTTTATGGCGAGCTCACATTGGCCCTGCAAGACCATCATGTACGAAGGGCAAAATTTAGGACATCTAACTTTTGCTGTCACACAGTTCATAGGACCGTAAACATGTGGCATGTATGCATCAAAGCAAATGGGGAATACCCGGCCATACAAGCGGGGTGCCTGGCAATGGTGGATGGCTAGGATAGATGACAGATGTGATGCCACATGCAAACTATGTGTAGAATCTGTGTTTATGGATGACTTTTCTAAAGAGCAATTTGTGCCAGAACACCTAAAACCTAATACCAACACTAACAACAGTAATGGTAATGAAGAGCACGGGATAAATATAGGGCTTATGTTACATAGGGCTTCTGAAGAGCTTATATTACAGAAAAAGAAATGGCTGTTAAATGCAAACTAGCACAAATCTGTTTTGATGAAATGTACATGTACAACACTCATAACACATGAATGCTGAACAGCATCTGACTGAGTGACCACTTCTTTTTCTCATTTCCAACATTTTAACAGAAGAGAATCCGGCACATTGTTTTCCTACACGGCAAGATGCATGCACTTTCATAACTGCAATTCCGAATCTATAACACAGTTTCATAGCTCCGTGCCTGTACGTGCCACAAAAGCATATGTGCACCCACCGCAAACATAAACTGTGCATAGTGAGTAAATGTGAAGTTCTGAACAGCAGTAACATAATCAGACACTTAGGCAAAAGCTTTCAAGGAAACAGCTGTGTAAGTACATAACCCAATAAGAAATGACTGGCATCACAGTTTGGGCCACTTGCTTTCTTCGGAAGTATGTTCAATTCTAAACTTGCACCAGTGAAGTGTAAGCAAGGTATAACACACCAACTCAGCAGAAACAAGAAGACCCACAAAACAAAACTCCTAAAAACAAAGGGTTTTACTTAAACAAGCCTTTACAGACTAGTGTGAATAAAAAACATCACTCACGATTACGACACTCCCTAATGCGAAATTTGAGCACAGCTGTATACGTGTTTGCATTTCATTATATATTGAGGCATCGCATTGAACATTGCACCGAGTGGCAGAGCCACAACGCACAGCACTACATACAGTAAAACCTCGTTAAACTGCACCCGCTTAAACAGTAGTTTCGTTTTAAAAGTAGTAAAGTCAAATCCCCAACTCAGCGGCCATTGAACATAATGTGTTTTGTATCCGCTTAAACCGTACCAGCTTATTGCGTACGTATTGATTAACACGTAGTGTTTCCACTTTTTGCCGCGCAAACAAGGTGGTGCGTCGTTTCCATCAGGTCGCCGACAGAACAACAAGCCTCAGAGACCGGAACCACCAGAGACCGGCCTCCAAGCGCCCTGTACGTTTGCGTGTGAAGCCACATCAACATCAACATCACTTCAGCGCCGTGCCAGAGAGCGTTGTGGAGTCGTGCAAACAAATACTCGCACCATGCCGAAGCTTGAATAAAAAAAAACACCGGGTGCTCAGCATAGAAGAAAAATTAGACATCATTTGTGCTATCGAACGTGACACAAAGAAGTCGGCGCTGGCATGCGACAGGGATCTACTGTTGACTACGGTGTGTGGCATTTGGGATGCAAAGTTGCTCGGCAGCGCTGCTGCCACCGCGAAGAGATGTCGAATAAGAGGTTCGACTTTTCGCCATCGTTGCTTCTGTTGCCAAAGTGTCGCCTAGCAACAGTGATGAGGTCGACACGGAAAGCACAGGCAATTCAGGCCCGACAGTAGCAGAAGCTGCACGTTATGTCAGCCTCATGAATGCAATCATGGTGACGAAAACAGCACTCAGCAATGCAAAAGGCACCACGCAACATCTGCAATGCTACCGTGCATGGAGAATATGCAACGGCAACAAGGAATATGCCATGCGTGTGTTTGCCGAGAAGAGGGGGCTGGCCGAAAAGCTGACTTGCAGCTTCAGTAAGTTTGAGGCCACCGCGCCATCAAACGAAAATAACACTTTTGTCGCGCGAAGTAAATAAATACTGTATGTTTTTCTCCCTTTCATTGCACTCTCTCTGAGTTGCGTTTCTAACAGGTAAGAGGCCAGCTCATGCTATTTCGGTTAAGCAGTACTACATATTAGTACATACTTTTTCCGAGTTCCAGCCAACTACGGTTTAACAAGGTTTCACTGTATACAGCAGAACCTCATTCATGTGTTTTTGAAAAAATGGTGAGAAAAAACATACTAACCGGTAAAATGTATGATCCACAGTAACTGAAAAATTTGACAGACTCAACTATTGTTTAATATCTATATAATGTGAAACGTCGTGCGGATCGTTGCGGCACAAGACACTAACGCGCATCGAGCTGGTGGTGCTACGGTGGCCCGAGAGGCGTTTTGTTGTTTTCCTGTTGTGTGGTGTTTTAAGAGCTCGACGGGGAACCAAAACGAAATCGAGCTGGTGGACGACACCGGATGCCGCCAAAGCGAAACGTGATGCCCACATCGCCCTACCTGCAGCAGGGAATGCAGTGCGTTTGCATTATCACCTATTAAATGTATGCAGTGCACTACCAATAGCACTATGCACCACGCGCTGTAAAACAGATAGGTGAAGATGCTTATCGCAATAGGCTTTGTGGCAATAGCTGTGAATGCAGCGTGCGATGACCCGGGCAGAGATTAGCTGGTACCGCAATAAGAAACTGCACAGCTTCGTTTTTATGTGAGACGGGCAGCTATACACCCTTCTCGATTGTGCGCACCTCGCGCCTTTTCTTTTTCACACGAGATGCAGTGGCCAGAAAACATATACGCTCACAGTCTGCAGCAGGGAATGGCACCATGTTTCAGTTATTGCCTATTAAAAACACGCACTACGCTTCCGACCATATTATGCGCTGTGAAACAGATAGGCAAAGCTGTTTATCGCAATAGGATTGGTGGTGATAGCTGTGAATGCCACATGCGACGACTCGGAAGATTTGCTGGCACTGAAATGAGAAACTGAGTGCGTGCCAACGTTTTCATGTGAGACGGGCAGGAAAGTATTGTGGTGAAGCTGCCACGGCGGGCAGCTATATACTGTTCTCGATCGTGTATGCCTCACGAATTTCTTGTTTACATGGAATCTAGTGGCCGGAAAATATATACAATTACAGTTTGGCGACGTATTGAACGTTGATGCCGAAAAATCTTGTTTTCCGGGAACGTATGAACCAGTAAATATGAGCATAACTCTATTGGGTTTTCTTTTGTGTTCTCGATTGCAAACGGTGGTGCCGGGGAAACGTATGTAACAGGAATGTATCCACGAGGTTCTGCTGGATATAGACCAGCCACACAGCTGCCGCTTCCCGGTAAACTACAGCTTATGCAATCGTAATCTAAGAACTGGAAGGCAAGCTTTCTGGTTCTTCTTTTTTTTCTCATTCCCCACAGGGCCGGTGCCGCCGTGGATGCGCGCATGTGAGCACCATCTGGTGGTGCTTCAAGTGGCTTCTTCCGCTTTCCTCCTCACGCTCCCTTTGCTCTCACTGTATTTCATCCATAGAGTTTCTCACTACATTACCTAGAGGGAAATCTGGCGCTGCTGCGCTGTGGTATGCATGGGAATGCCGGTATATTGTGACTTCGGATTGGCATCGTTCTCGGAGAGACAGGACACCTTAAAGACGCGCTTGGCAAGCACCATTCCGTCTGTCACAATGAGTCATTTTCTACTAAAACAGCATGTGAAAAGCTGTTTAAGCTTTATTATTACGCAAAAACATGTTTTGTTTAACTATGAGAACTTGTTATTGCGTGTACGACTATATGTTACTTAAAAAGTATCAGCGGGCCGCTAAAGTTGGAGGACAGACGACAAGGTTCGCGCTCGCTTTGAAACAGTTTGTCATCTGTTTTTGCGTTTCTTCTGTTGCTCATGCATTGTAGGTGAGTAAAGACGTAATATGCGTGAATGGAAACATTTTATGAAGAATTTACTTTGAGAATGCGTTATTTGTGTAGCCATATCTATGTTTTAGACGAAGCCTCTTACAACACCAGCCAACACGAGCCCCGCAGACACATATACCGTCATTCCCTTGACGGCATGGTGCCCCCTTAAGAAACTCCCGTAGACAGTGGCGCCAGATTTCCCTCTAGGTGCTATAGTGAGAAACTCTATGATTTAATCCCCCGCTGCACTTTGCATTCGCTCTTTCGTCTCTCACTGTGCTCGTTCGCTCGGTTACACCACCGAAGCACACAGATGCTCAATGCAGGAACAGGCACCAAAGAGCTGCGCTCTAAAGAATGACACCACGTCCCCACCAGAAAGTGTTTCAGCAGGGCCCTTCTCATGGCTGGACAAATCCCTGGGCCTAAGCAGGCCCTTCATCACAGCGGACACAGCATTCAGCATGATCTGGGCGTGGCAGTCACCAGCCTTGGGCTGACCATTGCTAAGGCACCTGCACAGAAATACCAGGCAGAAGTGTCAGCCACCAGTGAAGCATGTAAAAACGGTTCTCATACGTCCTGAAGATTAGACAGGGCCATAAAGGTTTCAGTCGTACTAATCAGTGGTACTTATCCGAGCTTTGCCTTGTAACGATATGCCTGAAGCCCTCAAATGAAGAGCTACTGCAATTTTATTACAATGTTGTTGTTGTTGTTGTTGCTGTCAAACTGCACAGCATTGTTGAGGACATAAGACAATTCCAGGATATTGTACATTTTGCGCAGATATCAGGACTCCAGAAATTGTACAATTAATAATCACTCTACAGAGTTTCTTTCTCTCTAAATGTCTGCAACTACTTGCATAAAGAACTGACAGTTTAACATTTCTGTCATGTTGCAATTCATGACTGAAAGGCTTCATTGTCATTCATAAAAAATGCAGAGGCTTATGAAGAGGCTTTTTATTGCATACAGCATATCAGCTGGTGGTGGCACGCAGATAACAGAAGCTTCTAAATATCTCCATGAAGTCTAAATTTTATATGCAACGTGCCTGACTTCCCATGTGCAGAATGAAAAAGAATTATACAGATCCCATACACTATGGGAATTAATGTTAGGCAGAGCATGTTGCAGGTAGTTGGCTATGTAAAATATTTTTGGGTGTCCACATAAGGTGAGCAATCATCGGCGTGACACATGTGTGGCAACAGCAACGCAATGGCACAATGACAAAGACAGCATGCCAATTGATTCATTGTATTCCGGCAAAGAAACATTACAACCTGTACTGCTACAGCGTGGTTTAATCCTATATGCTGAACAGTATCAGCATCTCAAAGCGATAGCTGCCACATGGAAGAATGGAGAAAACTGGCACGCACTTGCTTCTATAAACAACTTCTTGCTATGCAACGTGACGCGCACGAAGGGCAGTAATAAAGTTGACGTTCGTGCTTTCTATTCTTGCGTTTGTGGCCTCATGAAAACTAGTGCCCACACACATGCTCTCGCTTTTCTAACTTGCTATCCTATGTGACGCATTCACCATTCATCTCAAAGTGCTAGTTTGCAGGCGAGGAATATGCATGCATATGTGGACTATTGAGTAGAGCATCGGGCTACTACATTAGAGGATCCCTGTTCAAATCCCACCGTCAGATGCATAATATTTATTAACTGAAAAGGTCCGAAACGTGGTACGACAGGAACCAACCTCCCACAAAGTGTGTGGTATGAGGCGAAGAGTGCTTTGCCTTAAAAATTGCTGATTCACTGTTCTTATCTAATATTTTGGGGCAAAAAAATTCAAGTGGCCATATGGACCATAAAAACATGTTTTAGTAAAATGTGAAGTTATACGTGGGCAGTCGATGCAGGCCAACAACTGTCTATTAGTCGTGTGGAAGAACCACGGTGACAGCCCGGAGGAACGGTCCATCGTGCCACCGTCCAGGCCGAGGATTAGCTTGTCCTCTGCCCGCACTCGCAAAGCATGCAACCTATTCCTTGTCATTGTAAGCGGCGCTGTAGACCATAGCGCCACCACAAAGTAAATGAAGTATGCCAAAAAAGAAAAGTTTGGTAGAGGTTTGTGCCACAGCTAGATAAATGTGCTCAGGATGTGAGCACACCATGATCATGACTACAATTCTACTAGATGCAGCGTCATGCTTTGAGCATTCATGAAACATGCAAAGATAGGTGGGGGGGGGGGGGGAGAATGGCAATATTATACTGACCTATACAGGGATCCCTTGATAGACAGAAACCTACTAAGAAAGCACTGCTGAGTTCCAGGTGGCTGCTTATTGAAGATCTCAGTGAACTTGTCACAAATAGTTTCTATCACTCCTGGAAAAGAAACAATATATTGCCATTAAGGGTTCACTCTTCACACTATCACAATTTGACATACAAGTTAACATACTAAAAGAACAGACAAACTGAGTTACTGTGAGTTACCATGACTGCGAACTAGTATGCGCTATCTGCAACGGCAACCATCTCTCCGGCTCAAAGCAATGCAGGAAACGTTTCCAAATCCCCTACATCATCCGACAACGACAGTGGCAGAAACTCTCGGTGGAAGCACAGAACCACCCTAACGAGCGCAGGCAAAGTAGATCGCGAGAACGCCGATCGACGCAGAACAGCCAAGAAACCAGTGCAAGCTTTTTTCCCGGAGGATCGAGCAGTAGGAGCCGATCTCGGTCTTACCCGAGACTAAGCTCAACTCCGAGTGCCACCGACTCCGACGGGACGTCGCGGAACCGGTCGAGTTCCGGGAGACGAACGACCCCGACAAACAGCGGTCCACAGGTGAGCTGGGCTAACACGGTCTCTTCTCCCAATGCTCAGTATCCTAAGATGCAGGCTCTCGAGGCAGAACTCCAACAAATGAGGCAGTTAATAGAACAACAGAGAACCGAAATCACTAAGCAGCGTGCAGAAATCACCCGATTACAACAAAAACAACAGGAGCGCAGTCAAACGCCGCGCCCAACCCCACCATCTAATCCCTCATTCGACACCACAGCACCACCACATAAACGTAAGGCAGAAGATCATACAGACAACTCTTCAGACATATCCCCAAGATTCGAGAAACTAGAACATATGATTACTGAACTTGCCAACCAGATGCTTCAGCAACATCAGGAGAATGGTGCCCACTTGCAACAAATAAGCGCACGTCTAGACGCTCTGGAAACCAGAACCACCAACCTAGAATCTCGGGTAGCCACGACCGAAGCCAAAGTACTTCGCTGGGAGTCGAGATTTACATCCACGGCCTCCGGCTCCCTTAAGGGCGTGGCATCCAAACCCTATGACCGTCCACCCCTATCCGAAATCTCCAAACCGATCACTGAACCCTCGCCACCTCAAAATGGCTCACACTCCTAACTACAATATCTGGCAGTGGAACTGCCGTGGGTTTCGCCGCAAACGGGGAAACCTTCAGCAGTTCCTTCGGGGTAAGGCGGCCCCTGATATCATTGCCCTTCAGGAGACGGGAGGCCACGCAAAATTGGCAGGGTACAAATCCTATAATGCTTCTGGGTCGGATTCCACCACCGCTATTCTAGTTCACAGAAATCTAACAGTCATTAAACATGATATTGAAGAAGTCGACATAGACCACGTCTTTATTGAACTCATTCCTAAACGTAAGGAGGATGAAAGCATATTCATTCTTAATGTCTATAGTAGCCCAAAGTGCCGACGTCACAAGTTCGGAACTCTATTCAGGAAGGTTCTCAAAATCTCCCAACAAAAGGCCATATTATTGTTAGGTGACTTTAACGCTCCCCACACTGCATGGGGTTACCGCACAGTGGTAGTTAAAGGTCGTAATCTTTGGCTAGAAGCCCAACAACAGGGACTGACTCTCATCACAGACCCCCAGACACCCACCCGTATCGGGAATAGTGTCAGTGTTGACACCACTCCCGACCTAACTTTCATCAAAAACATAGGCAACTATGATTGGACTAATATCGGGGAAAGCCTCGGTAGCGATCATTATATCATAGAAATCCACATTCAGGCGGGTCCACCCCGCAAGAAGGGCAAACGAGTTTCGCTCACGGAATGGGACCGCTTCCGCCAGATTCGGGAGACAACCGCCACCGAGCATATAAACGATCTCGAGGCCTGGATCGGCGATCTCAGAGATTGCGTGAAACGCGCCACGAGGGAAATCCCTGAAGACGATGGTCTGGTAGAGGTGGATAGCCGCCTCCTGCACTTGTGGGAAGCCAAAAATAGCATGCAAACCCGCTGGAAAAAGAATAAACTAAACCGTACACTCCGCTTGCGCATCGCGCAAATTAACATAGAAATCGAGGAATACGCTAACCAATTAACCAAAAACCAATGGGAAAAGGTATGCGACAGCATGCAGGGACAACTCGGTCTAGCCAAAACGTGGAATCTCCTCCGATACCTTATGGACCCGGATAAGAGTAAATCCGAGCAGAGGAAAAGCCTCAATAAGATCACTCACCAATACCAGGGCACGAACGACGAGCTCCTAACAGAGCTCAAAACCCGGTACATAGGCACAAATGCACAAATCCCCCAGAAACCATACACTGGTCCGGAGAATCTTAACCTAGACGCACCCATCCTAGAGGCTGAAGTACGAGCCGTCTTGCTCAAAATCCGAACTAAATCTGCACCAGGCCCCGATGGAATAACGAATAAGTCCCTCCGAAATCTAGACGACGTATCTATCACTGCCCTAACAGAGTACTTCAACCGCTGTTGGGAAACAGGTTCTATCCCCTCGCAGTGGAAGCATGCACAAATAATATTCATACCTAAACATGGTAAGCGACTACAGCTCGAGAACTTACGCCCGATCTCTCTGACCTCATGCGTAGGAAAACTCATGGAGCACGTTATACTTAACCGCCTCCACAATTTTGCGGAGGACAACAACTTATTGCCGAACTCCATAATTGGCTTTCGTCCAAAACTTTCCACGCAAGACATCATGCTTCAGCTTAAACACCAAGTTCTGGACCACATACCCAAGAATGGTACCCGGGCTGTCCTGGGCCTTGATCTTATAAAGGCCTTTGACAACGTAGCGCATCAGGCTATACTAGAGAATCTGCAGTACCTAGGTGTGGGCCAGAGGACTTACAACTACATCAAAGATTTCCTCAACCACCGCACAGCGGAACTAAGAATAGGAGAACTACAATCGGACAAGATCCCTCTTGGAAGTCGTGGCACACCGCAGGGATCAGTCTTATCCCCGTTCCTCTTTAATTTAGCGATGATCAGATCACCGGAACAACTTAATCAGATTCCAGGTCTACACCACAGTCTGTATGCCGACGACATTACCCTGTGGGTGGTTAAAGGTAGCGATGGAGATATAGAAACCACGCTGCAACAAGCTGTAGACACGGTTGAAAAGTACGTTACCGACAAAGGCCTCGCCTGCTCCCCGCAAAAATCAGAACTCTTCCTACTCAGAGCCCCTACAAACCGCAAATCCAACACTGCGCCATCCCCAGAAATCACTGTGCGAGCCGGAGGAGGCACGATCCCGGTGGTGACCACCATCCGTGTACTAGGCCTCTTCATGCAAGCTCACGGGCGCAACGGCAACACAATTCATAAACTGGAAGCATGCGTTCAGCAGACGATGCGACTCATTTCAAGAATTGCCAACCGACACTCTGGCATGAAAGAAGCCAACCTCATAAGGTTGGTACAAGCCTTCGTTCTCAGCCGCATCACCTACATCACCCCATACCTCTGCCTCAAAGCGGCTGAGAGAGAGAAAATAGAGGGGATTATCCGGAGGGCCTATAAACAGGCTCTTGGGCTACCTATAAGAACGGCCAACGCTAAATTGCTAGCCCTAGGTGTGCACAACACCCTCGATGAACTAGTAGAAGCGCACCTTATATCTCAATACGAAAGGCTAGCTCAGAGTGCCGCCGGGCGAAACATCCTCCAGAATCTCGGCATCAACTACGAGTCGATGCAAAGCATTAAAGTAGACATTTCTCACGATCAGAGGCGCCATCTCAAAATTAATCCACTCCCTAAAAACATGCACCCCGAATTCCACAAGGAAAGGAGGGCCGAGCGGTCCAAAGCCCTACATCAGAAATTCCACTCCTTCAAAGACGTAGTCTATGTCGACGCAGCAGAATACATAGAACGCAACTGCATGTCCCTTGCAGTGGTGGACTCCTCAGGTCAAATACACGCTGGTGGTTCAATTCGCACCAGAAGCTCCGAAACAGCGGAAGAGGCGGCTATCGCTCTGGCAATAGCCTCCACACATTGTCATTACATTATTAGCGATTCCAGAGCAGCAGTACGCAATTTTGCAAAAGGTCGGGTCTCGGCTCCCGTAAAACACATAATAGACACAAACCAACACCCACGACCAATCCAGATCATTTGGGCACCAGCACACTCCTCCCTACCCGGCAACGATGCCGCCCACACCGCCGCTCGAGGACTCGCCAACCGAGCACCCGGACGGCTCACGCTAGGGTCAGGGAGGGATCGCATGGTCAGTTACCAGGAAATAACTCAGCACTACAGGTTAGCCAGGGCAGAGTACCCGCCAGCACACAAATCGCTTAACAAGCGACAAGAAGTAGCTTGGAGACGACTTCAGACGAACACCTACCCCAACCCCGTAGCCTATCACTACTACTACCCGGACCAATACCCTAATACATGTAAGCATTGTAAGCAAAAAGCGGATCTATTCCATATTATGTGGTCGTGCCCAGCCGAAAATCACGCAAATCACGAAATAAGTAGTACTGAGCAGTGGGAGGCCGTGTTGCTCAGCTCCGACCCTGACCTGCAGGCCAAGGTCATCGAGAGAGCTGAAGAAGCCGCCCGGGCCCAGGGGCTCGTGGCTGCCTAACAACAAGGTCATCCGTCAATACCTTGTTTTCAAATAAAGTCTTTACTCACTCACTCACTCTACAAAAAGAAATTTTGTTCAACCAAATAAGAGATTGAGAAAGCCAGAACAGGCTGTACCCACTAAAACTGTTGTCAGATGCATGATGTAATAGAGAGGAGAAAAGACAAGAAATAAGACAGAAGAGAGAGAGAGAAAACTAAGAGATTCACACTTTCAAATGGAGTTATTCTGACCAAGACAGCACATTTATATTACATCATGATGAAGAGAACAAACGAAACAATGAAAATGATGTCTATGAAAATACTACAGGCATGTGACATAACAATATGAAGAAAAAGCTAACAAAAGTAAGGAATGAAGACATACTAAACTAAAAGGTCACTACTCCCCTTGTCCGTGCAAGATTTCATAAAAGGGCCCTGAACAACTCCTCGGGCTTGGTGAAATAACATAGTCCGCGGGTAGCATACGCTGCTGTGAACATCTCAGCCAAGTTTTTTTGTCGCATGCGGTGTGCGGAGCTCACAAGCATATCACAAAGTCACCTTTCTGTCAAACGCTCTCTTTTTAACATAAGGCCCTGTCCTTGCTCTCCTTTAGACGCACTAATTTGTCATCGGACGCACTATTTCATCATTCCCTTAGATGGCTGCTACTGGCCGATAGCTGACATTAAGCTGCAGCCAACTACATGGTGTAGATACTGTGGCCGCCGCTGGGTACCGCCACGAGTCCACTGGCTAAGCGCACTGCAGATCGCTGAGGACAACCACATCTGGCTTATGTGTAGTGCATTGTAGGCACCAAAGGGAGAAGTCGTGGCATCTATGTTAACATCTCAAATGAAATTCGAACTGCGCACTACGGTGACATTTAAAAAGCAGAGCATTGCAGGCACGCCCCATTGCACCGTAGCCTTCGCAGTGCAAGGCACTGAAGAAGGAATGGGAGCACAGTGGAGGCCCTATTTGGTTGCTAATAACTCCGCTTATGTTGAACTCATTGAAGTACTTCAAATGCCTTTCTCCAATTCAATAAAAAGTGGTTCAGGGCCCCTCTAAGTCAAATTAACTAGTGTGTAGCAATACAGAGGGAACCCCAACGGATGCATCTATGAAGCACTTCATACAATACAATTCTTTAGTGACCTGGTTGTTATGACAGAAAAGCATATTCGGATGTTTCCACCTGGGGGGAGGAACCACACACACACACACACAGATGCTAAGCTGAGCCAGCCATTAAAGCAGAAGCCAGTCTGCCCCGCCTATGTACACAAGCCCACAAGACAGTGCAATCTAGCGTGTAATGGAGGCTGTGTGAATATTCAAACTTGTATTATTTGAATATTTCAGCTTCAATTCGAATACTGTGATTTTAGAAATTGATATTCAATTTCTTCAAATATTCAATTTGTGGCTGAAAATAGTATGGGACTACTATGACTACAGAGACCTGCCTGCATACAGTGCATGGTGATTATACATTTGCATGACGACATTGCTCCATTTAATGGGCTGGTGAATGTGCTTCTATTGAATCTGCAGTTCATGTACAGTACTCGGTGTGTTGCAATCATCGTGCCTTTTGGCGTGCGTGCTTGTGTGTGTGTGGATAAGTTTTGGTGCTGTGTTTATTGGTTGGATTCGGTGACTGTAGAAGTTAATTTTCTGCATTACTAGGGTTACTACAGAGGTTACTATTAAGGAAAGCTTCTCTTCTTTTTTGTAGCAAACAACATGTTTATATGCTATGTTGGTAGGACTATGGAGAGGAGGGTCCAGGCGTTGAGGAGAGAAAAAACGGTGGCATTGAGAGGATGAAGGCAAGAGGAGAGGTCGAATGGCTAGCACAAGTGATGACATCATCAACCACCACAGCCAAATGGAGAGTGTCCACATTGGGGATGACTTGGCACAGCAGCACACAGTCAGTTAGGTGTTGTGGAGTGGGTGTGATTGCTTTGCTTACGTTGATTCCTACAGCTGTGTGTGATCTGCATAATTTTTCACGTTATGTCACTTGGAGTGTGTTGAGATGTCACAACACTAATGCATGTCAAATTGCCCACCTGGTCTCAAGCTGAGAAGGACGTCCCACCAGTCAGTGCCTGTCATGAGACAGTGTTCCAGGAGGGTCATTGTGTAGCTGGGGCTCACTGGAGTGCCTGCATCAAAGTCGTTGAGAACATTCTCTAATGAACTGCTGGTCTGCAGACCCAAGGAGACCTGAAAGGGTTCAAAAAGGCCTGTGGGGTCTGCTCTAGGCTCAAGAGCTGTAACCAATGTGTCAGCCCCCTTTGAAAGAAAAGAAACTTTAGGTTGTTTGCGTGAATGCACGTGATTCACGGGGACACAAATACAATGCTAAACAGGGAACAGGACTGCTTATGAACTGTATTTGCTACTCTGGTTGCCTTTAATTAAATGCAATGTCATCCCTAGTGCTTTCAACATTCCTCGATACTCATACAATGGAAGTGACATAGAAAGGCAATCCTGGCAGATGCAATTATAAAATGGTTGTAATTGTTGTGTCTCCAGCTTGACATCTGTTCTGTATTGGTGCTTTTTGCATAGGAGAGAAAATATGCAAAATGGCCCCAGGACAATATGCAAGAGAGGAAAGGGTCTGTGACAGTTGCAACTTTCAGATCCACTACTCTAAGTGCACAGAGTTAGGCACTACTGTAATTCCCGTGAGACACATATATCGTGGAGGGGCAACCAAAATGGAGACAGCTGAACCCACAATGACGGAGACAGAGAGGCAGATGTAGCAGATTACGCACACATGCACTCTCTGCTGAACCCACAATGACGGAGACAGAGATGCAGATGTAGCAGATTACGCACACATGCACTCTCTACTGAGATAATCACCACATAATCGCTATCGTTATTAAAGCTCAAAAGCTCGTTGTGTTCATACCTTTAAAACCTTTCTTAAGCCCACAGAGCTCAAACACATTCAGTCCAATATCTACAAGCAAAATTGGAGTTGAATTACTTACACAAAAGGAATAACCCAACAGTATGTCACAGGTTGCATTGTAGCTGCTTGGGCAAGAAGCAGTGCCCTCTGAATACTATTTCCTTCCTGCCCCTTGTGCTCCAATAATTTTAATGGATAAAATCAAGTTCAAAGACATTGTATTAGCCAAAAAATAATGTGCCTATTTAATAACATCTTCCTAACTTTATTACACTCCGAACTTCACATGTCTTCCGAACACGGCTGTGACGTCTACCTGCTAGGACCTCCGTCTCCCACCCGTTCCACCCATTCCTGCTGCATCTGACAATATTGTGCGCATCATCCGCCGCGAGGTTGAAGCTGCCTCCCCAGTTCTTCTTCAGATGTGTAACCCCGACGAGTCCCATACAACCATTTCCCTTATCCGAATCATTGTCCATCAAGAACTAGCAAACGCAGGATTACAGACGCTTTGCCCAGTCAACGGACCTGACTAACGCCCACCCGCCACACCCGAGTTATACAGATGCCACACAGCTCATCTTCATTATCAGAATTCTGCACAATGGCACACTTCCGATGACAGGCCCATCTGCTTCTGTTGTGGATGCGTTGGACACATTTCCCACCATTGTCGCAGTGCTTGGAACTCACAGCCTTGGCCAAGCTATCGAAACATCCGACACCCAGGCGGTAGTTCCTGAGTGCCGGTACACAATGACGATGACAGCGCTCTGCCATCATCGCCACCAGCACGATCAAACCACTCCCCTTCACCATCCCAACACCTGCCCTGCTCACCTCTGCGTCGTCGCTCTCCTTCTCCCACATACTCCCGCCACTCATCAGAAAACTGACGGGTGCAGCTCCGAGAGGTGTGCCTGCCACGACGACCTGGCTCTAAATCGCTCTGCTCACACTTCTTGGGCATCACAACCTCATCAACGTAGACACTGGCAGTATACCTGTCATCACACTCACTGATACCAGCACCCATATATTGGTCATGAACTCAAACCTCTGTATTCGTCTGAAGAAAGTTCTTACCCCAGCTCTAATCACTGTAGTCCGCATAGACAATGGTGCGACTCCAGCTGTTGCTGGGTTGTGTACCGCCTGTGTCCCTGTTGCCGGACACCACAATTCAGTGTTGTTTTACGTCTTGGATCAGTGCCCACATGCAATCATCTTAGGACTTCACTTTCTCTCGGCACATTTGGCTCTTATTGAGTGCTCTGCAGGAGTTATCCAGCTTGCCTTACCTCATGCTGTTGAGCCTTCTGATCGTGCGCCGAGTCAGCTGTGTTCTACCGATTACATTCGTCTACCACATATAGCCGTGACATACATAGACGTCTCTCCTGATCCCCCTCTGGACGCCGGCGATTACATCATGTCACCCAACGCTACCATCCTCTGTTCTCAGAATATCAAGTTCTGCACTCAGTCATCAGTATAAAGGGCAATGCCACATGTCGTAACTATTGTGAATTTTGGACTATGCCTTCAAGTGATACCCCAGGATATCTCTCTTGCAACCCTAGCCCTAGCCTCCGACTATCATGTTTCCGTCTTAACTGAGCCTGCTGCACCGTCTCCTGCTGCTACTGATTCGAACCCCTCGATGTAGATAACATAACAAAGATAATCACCACTGACCGTCCGGACGAACACGTACACACGCTTCGAGGCCTGCTCATGTCGTACCAGGACATTTTTTATCTCAGTGACCAACCACTGGACCAAACAACAGTTGTCAAGCATCGGATTCACACCGGCGTTGCCAAACCCATACACTGATGTCCCTATTGTGTCTCCTCTGCTGAGCGTCAAGTTATACAAGAGGAAGTTGACAAAACGCTTGCCCATGATATCATCGAACCTTCTTCAAGCCCATGGGCATGTCCTGTTGTGCTCATTAGAAAGAAGGACATCAGCTGGCACTTTTGTAACGACCACCAGAGTCTTAACCGAGTAACAAGAAAAGATGTGTACCCCTTACTTCGGATAGATAACGCCCTTGGCTGCATCAGTGGTTTCAAGTATTTTTCTTTAACAGTCTTTTGTTCCAGTTATTGGCAGATTGCAGTTGATAACATGGATCATGAAAAGACGGCATTTATTGCACCTGATGGGCTCTATCAGTTTAAGGTGATGCCATTCGGGCTATGCAATGCTCCCGCAACATTCGAACCAATGATGGGCGCCCTCCTTCACAGCTTAAAGTGGACGATCTGCTTGTGCCACCTCGATGATATCATTGTCTGTTTGTCGCCTTTTGACACACCTCAAGCGTCTCTCGACAGTTCTTTCAGTGTGCCACAAGGCGAAACTTCAGCTCAATTCGACGAAATGTCACTTCAGCCACCAGCAACTTACTGTGCTCGGACACCTCCTCGACTCTTCCAGTGTTCATACCAATCCGGAGAAAGTTCGTGCGGTCAAGGGTTTCCCTGTGCCCACATGTGCAACTGACGTTCAAAGCTTTGTAGGCCTCTGCTCCTACTTCCGCAGATTCGTGCGAAATTTGGCTGCCATTGCACGCCCTCTAACGGAACTTCTTAAGAAAGATGCAACTTTTGTCTGGGGTCCCGACCAAGCTAGTGCATTCGCTGAGCTGACGACACGACTCACGTCCTCGACTCACGTCGGCCACTTTGACATGTCCGCCCCAACGGAGGTTCACAGAAATGCCAGCAGCCACAGTATCGGCGCTGTTTTGGCACGAGAGCACAGTTGTGACCGTGTCATTGCGTATGCTAGCCATCTTCTGTCACCAGCCGATTGCAATTACTCAATCACGGACTATAAATGCCTCGCCCTCGTTTGGGCAGTAGGTAAATTTCACCCCATCCTCTACAGACAGCCTTTCACGGTTATCACCGATCACCATGCCCTATCCCTATGCTGGCTTTCGTCTTTAAAAGATCCAGCTGGACATCTCGTTCGGTGGGCTCTATGTCTATAAGAGCACTCTTACACAGTGGTGTATAAGACCAGCGGAGTGCATGAGGACACTGATTGCTTGTCACATCATCCATTAGACCCCCCAGACCAGCCTGAGACCAGCAAGTCAACCTGCATCCTCATGCTTACCGCGTTTGGTGACACTGCCAATGAGCAACGACATGACCCTCACATGAGAGGCATCATTCTAAGCCTGATGGACCTGCCAACTTCACCCTCTTCGAGTATGTTTGTGCTGCAAGATGGCATACTGTACTGTTACAACATGCACCATGATGGCCCTGAATTGCTATTGGTCGTTCCCAAGCATATGCGTGAGATCGTGCTCGCAAAGTTGCATGATGTCCCAACTGCTCGACATCTGGGAGTCTCAATGATATAAGGCCATGTTTGGCGTTGTTTCTTCTGGCCCAGTATTTACCGTTCCAATTGCCGTTATGTTGCCTGCTGTAAATCTTGTCAACACCGTAAAAAACTAGCAACCCTACCAGCTGGCCATCTTCAGCCCATTGAAACACCATCTTCACCATTCTTTCGAGTTGGGCCTCCTTGGCCCTTTTCCTCTATAGCTTAGTATGTACAGGTGGATAGCAGTTGCTACGGACTACACCACCCAGTACACGATCACGCGGGCTCTCCCTACCAGTTGTGCAACTGACGTTGCTGACTTCCTTCTCAATGCAGTGTTACTCCACCACAGCACTCCCCGACAACTCCTTACCGATTGGGACCACTACCTTCTCTCACAGGTTGTCCAGGACATCTTGCCCACCTGCACTACAAAGCACAAGTTTACAATGGCATATCACCCTCAGACCAATGGCCTCACAGAGCAGCTCAATAGAACTGTTACAGAAATGCTCGCTATGTACATCTCCACCGACCGCTGTGACTGGGATGCTGCTCTGCCATTCATCACATTCGCCTACAATACGTCTCGCCATGGTTCTGATGGTTTCTCTATATTTTTTCTTCTGTATGGACGAGACCCCATACTACCGTTTGACACTACCCTCCCAGCCATTCTCGTTACAATGTCAGAATATGCCCGAGATGCCATATCTAGAGTGACCGAGGCATGTGAGATTGCACGCCTGCATCTGGCCACTTCCCACGAAAAGCAACGGCGCATATATCACGCTCACCACCGAACTGCCCACTTTAACCCTGGTGACATTGTGCTTCTTTGGAAACCAGCACAGCGAGTTGGTCTTTGTGAGAAGCTGATTTCACCCTACTCAGGCCCATACCGCGTCTTGCATCAAGTGACAGACGTGACCGAGTTACAACCTCTCAATACCTCAACACCGCGATCCTCCTCTGATATCGTTCATGTCGCTCGATTGAAGCGGTATCACTCAAACCTACCAAGCGCTGGGACAGCGCCTTCACCACCGGGGGTTACGCTACGAGGTGCTGCAGGAGCAAATGATGATGAGAGGACTGACGAAGACAACGATCGCCGATATCGTGCGCATGGGCTCCATCTTGTATTCCTGTCTTCTGCCCATTGTATATATCGTGTAAATATATTGTCAAGCGTCTTTTCTCCCCGTAACAATATGTTTCAGTACTCACAGCAAGCATACACAAAAGCAGCAGTGTGGTCTCAAAAATCTGCGGCAATTCAGTGCAGACTGCACAAGTACTGTGATGTGCTTAGAGTGTTTCAATAGGTCACATAGTTTATTTTCGATCAATATTAAAGTTTTAAAAGGACTCACTGGGCTCTGTGACTGGTGCCAGCCTATAGAGGAAGAGCTGTGAGAGAGAGTCAACTGCCACCAGAACACTGCTGGTCCAGCTCAGCTGCATGTGGGACACTGTGGCATTCAGATGCTGGTACTTCATGCCTAGAGACAGAAAGGGCATATGACTTCAACACCAGTTAGCAGTTGCATGTTCTACAAGCTTCATGGTCTGTCTGGTGTACGTTCCAGAAAACAGAAAAGCCTGAGGACACACTTTCCAGTGAACTACTTTCAGTTAAGGGCCATCTTGCTCGTAGACAGAGTGAAAGAAAATGACCAAAAGCACTGCTGTAGTCAGCGTCATCTATGTCTGACCTGCAGTCTAGTGTTCCAAGTGAACCAAAGCCGACGATAGACTTTCCGATAAGCTACTTTCGCTTAAAAGCCAGCTTGTATCTTCACATACAGACAGAAAAGAACTCTACAGAAAAATCTGCTACAAACTTCACGGTCTATGTCTCACTAAATGAGCTCATGTTCAAATGAACAGAGCTGAGGGCACACATTCTCGGGAACTAAATTTAGTTCATGAGAAATTCTCATATAAGTTAGAAAAGAGCTTTAAGCAGAAGCCTGATACAATGAGTTTGACATATGGTTGACCTTTATCACGACAGCTTACACGACATCAAGCCAATGCTAACAACAGACAAAAGAAGTGTCAATAGGCAACTAGAAGAACACCGAATAATGGCTCAAAACACACACACGTATATACCGCGAGTGTCACATACACAGAACAGACACTACAGGAGACAGGCTTTATACAGCATTACAGAACAGATCCCACATAGCATTTCTTACATATAAAAGCAACACTATTGGCATCACATGCAAGTAACACCATGTACACACATTGAGACTAGCTACACAATCACTGTGATGTGTACTGACTCCTGCAACAATTTCACACATCATAGCACTACTGCTGTATCATGCCCAACACGAATATGATGCATGAATGACCTCAGTTAAATCTCTCACCCATGTTGACCAGGAAGAAAGAAACTCAACTATCAGTTACCACTGCCAAAAATTTTCCATTTTCACAAATGCACAAACTTTTTCAACACACCATGGTCATCACGTCGATGGGATGCAGAATTGATGTTGATGCAGCAAAGGGTGTTCATAAACTCCCTAGAAAAAAAAAAGTTCCTCCATGAATAGCGCATAGTGAAACTAAACACTGTAAAGCAAATGCACAAAATACAAGTTGTTTGCTTTATATAGCTGTAACACGATATCTAGCCCCTCTATTCCACTTATTCTTGTTCACTGAATAGTGAGGGCCTTGACATTAGCAGCCTTGACGTCATGAGGTAGCATACAAGGCTTCATGGGCCAGTTGCCTGGCCCATGAGGCAATTACTATGGGTAAGCTGCCATGTAGAGTGCTTACTGCTCTCAATCACACGTGCCTCACACCTTTCCTTGTTCACATGTGGTCTAGCAGCCAGAAAACATATACGATTGCCGTTTGCAATGTACTGAATGTTGATGCAAAAAAAATGTGTTTTCCGGGAACATATTAATCGGTAAAAAGAAGCATAACTGTACTGAGTGATTTTTACTCAAGGACACTAATACAAGCTAGACCGATAGATTATTCATCTAGAAGCCCATCATTATTTTCTCTTTGCCAATAAGGTATATCACTTTTTTGCGTAGAAAATTGCGATCAAAGGTGGCACTGCTACTCCTCAATTTGAACTGCCCCCGCCAAAATGGACAAGTTGATGTAACCTCCATGTGAACACCCTCTATGCTGCTCTCAGTGAATCAGCCAGTGCTGAAGTCCCATAAGAGATGCTGTACTCCAGAACAGGTGGCTCCACTCTGATTTTCCATTTTCATAATTTTCTCACTTACAAAAGCTCTGTTCTTGCTACAAATTATGAATTCATCTTTACCGAGGCTTAATCTTTCAACCTAGCTCAACTTAATACTTTCCTTTAGTGTCCTTTAATGCTGACCCTTAACAAGCTAATTTCACAAGTCACAAGTGTTCAGTGATAGAGCTAACCTTGAGAAGCATTTGATGACATTGTCCTTGTAGGCAGCAATAATGTAAGAAGGGGGTGGGCTCATGTCGTAAATGGACAGACGAGGTGTGCACAGAGCCATGACAGGGGAAGTGTACGTCGTCGACCCATGGTGTTGCCAACCCTGTGAATAAAGGTTCTGAATATGACCACATGTACACACAGCTGAATCTTGCATGGATAAGCTACCCTTACAGGGACACTAAAAAACTAAGTTAAGGTGACAAATCAGCCCAAAGCATTGTTTTTCCAAGGACAGAGCTGTTTTTAAAGAAAAGGGATATATAATATAGGGTATAATAGGTGCTACCCCTTTGATAATACGGACCAGCTACCAGTGATGCCTTCTGTCCTGCTTATTATAATTAGCAGTGAAAAAGTGGCAGTAAGAAAGGTAACTGCACTGCACTTAAATATATAAGAAAATGGCAGTTCGACCACTTTTAGTGGATCTTCATATAGATGAACTTGCTGAGGCTACCCTTCATACCATGCTGTTTGCTATCTCCCGGAGCGCATTGCTTTCTTTTATATAGTCTTTAACTTGCAAAGGGTGATAGCATGCAGCGAAGCATATTCATTAAGATAACCTCCTTTGGCACAGCGCAGTAATTCTGCATTGTGCCAAAGTGTGGATCCCTTATCTTTAAACTTTTTTTTTCTTTTCCTTCAAGGCATTCTACTGTCTCACACTAGAATTATGCCTTCAACTGCAATTTGGATTGCAATAGCCTCTTCTTTTGGGCACGGAACACCAAGAAATATTGTAAACCATAATCAATTACTCACCTGCCTTCAAAGGCCATTCAATCAAGTAGTTTGGCATCTCTTACCATTAAGATGCAAAATATGGTAGCTCACATTTACTAAAAGCGGAGCCCCAGTGTGCAAAAAAAATTAAATAAATAACAAAGAGCTATGGTGACAGCACCTCATTGAAATTCCCACACATCAGAGGCAGAAACCGGAAGCCAGCATTGCATGCAGAGAATGAGCGTAGGCATATTTGAACTTTCAGGCCCTATACATGATGTAGAAGAGTTAACTGTTGGGCTAGTTGGTCGTCCATATTTCAAGTAGTAGCTTAGCGCAAATAAAACCACGGAAACAAGAAAGACGGACAAATACAAGCGCTCAGCGACCATACATGACGTATTCAGCAGTAACGTTTTCTCAATACAAACGTGATGCTCTCTAGAGGGCGCTTGATCATTTAAAATATCAAAACATGTTTAGGGCACTTGAGAAGGTAAGCAGGCACAATACAACCGAGTTAACAGCAATGGCAAGTGCTCAGAGCAACCTGTAACTGTGGATGACAACATAACGTTTTCCAAAATGAAAGCTCTGGGCCATAATCATCAGACCAGTACTTCTTCGTTTTCTACGTGCCTCTGATAGAAGCTGTTACAGACGAACCCTTGGCACCCTAACTGGCTGACTTTTCAAACTCTGTGACAGTTTCCTATCTACCTAATACGTAACGTAGTGAATAGAATGACAGTAATTCACCACAGTATGAGCAGTGTGGGAGGGTAGGAATCGTGGAGCAACAATGCCTGAATGCTTCCAAGAATTCAGTAATTCATGAAGGTATGTGTTTTATCCTTACAACAGTCTTGGTAACAGTGTCGACAGAAGGCGTGTGGAACATCTTGTGGAACCGCACAGGCTTCTCTCTCAGTTCCCACAGCTCAATAGTGCTGCCAGCAGAACCTGAAAGAGTAGCACACAGTGGAGGATAAAAACACCTTGTACAGCTACAAGCAAATAGAAGAACTTAAGATAAGGTTATCCGATAGCTATCAAAATGATTGATTCACAATTCATGACATTTAACATCCAAAAGTAACACTGGGAGCTATGAGGTACACAGTAGTAATTACACTTATAAGGTACACAGTCCAGATTAATTTTGACTAGTATATGGAGTTCTTTAACAAGCACCTAAAGCTAAGTACATGGTCGTTTTCGCATTTTGCCCCAAAATAGGGAACTATCAAAATGACAGGCTACCGTGTGTCTACAACTGTTCAGACATGAAATTTTCTACAAATATCGCAGCACTGTAGCCAACACAAATGCTAATTCCAAAGTAAATCCCAGTCAGATAGCTGAGCAAACTACAAAACTGCTCCTTGGTGTTTTCCTCTCCTCAAGGTCGATTAATTGAGTGATTTAGCAATAAACTTGCAAGGTTCAACATCACATTTAAGATGAAGACAAAGACAAAAAGCACCTGCCAATCTTACCAATCAACAGATTGGCAGGATTTAACATGCACTTGAGACAAAGACAGAGCACTAACCTGAGACTGACACAGCCACAGCATCTGCTGCTTCTCGCAGGACAAAATTGAGGTGCGTTACACGCGTATGAGCTGAAAACAATATTCATGAGGTCAACAGTGCAAAACTGTGGCACTTTCCAAAGCTGCAGTACAGACTTACGGGGCTTTTCGCGAGGCTGTGCCGTGGCATGACAGTTCAGATAAAAGCTTGAGAAAGGGTGGCAGGTGATGATGCATTTATCTGCAAGTAGCACAACATGGAAAAGCAATGCTAGTGCTTTTCACAAACAACACATGGTTGACTGTTTCTTACCTTGGTTCAGTTTCAACGCTATGCGAAAGCAGTGGACAGATGACTGGACAAGGCCATCACTGGTCACAACCAGAAAATCACCATCTGGAATGGTACGACATGCCATGTCAAAAGTACAAGAATTTGTGACAGCTCAAAGGGTCATTAAAGAAAAATATTAGGCTAAGCCAGATTGGGAGATAACGGCCAGTACAATGCAAGAACTCCTTTCACCCAATTCTATTGTTTTATCACCAACAACTCATGATTAGCCAATCTCAGTGACAGCATAGATGGAACACTGTTTGAATTACTGATGAAGCATGGAAAGGAAAAGAAATAGAACAGAATCATTATGTTAACCTAGCCTACCTATGAGGAATAAGTCAGTATTACTGCAAGTGAAGGCTTGCTAAACCTTGCCAAGCCGAAAAGGACGCAAAGACTGAAGACAGGTGATGACATCACTTTGGAATTCTCACACCATCTCTCAGCGACACCAAAAATTTTGACACCATCTGCTCAATGCCAGTAATTTATTATTAAAAAAATATTTCAAAAATAAGGAAAGTTCAATCTTGCAACTTTTATGAACTATGACTTTTCCTGCACTAAAAAGGCTCAAATGTATTAAACTGCTTTGAAGTCTGTGATGTTATAACAACAGTGTTGGTGCTGCAGTTTTGGGGTAAAATTTAAAAAAACAAGCTTGGTGCATATTTCTTTTGACTGATAAGTAATCCTTATCTGCTGAAGATATGTCAGCCAAGAGCAACTGAGCAAAGTCAGGAAAGCTGTGTGATCAGTGCCATCACACAGGTGCATCCCACTGCATGTTTCAAGGCGAAGCAATTCAAGTCTGTGATAAACTTTATTTCATAACATTTTTGGATGTTTTAGTTGTGACAATAGAGTTAATTACGATAGCGATTTGAGCAAGTTGGTCTAAGTTCATGGTTCTTCCCACACTTTGATGCGTTGTGCTGATTCAAGCCATAAATAGAGTTCATGTTAAATTTAATAATGCAATGTTCTTTTTTTTACAATATGTCAATGTGTGGCACACTATCATATGGTCACGAATGCATGGAGTATAAAAAGTTGGTGTAGCGTTCAACAAAATGAATGATGTCTTTTCTTTTATTTTCTAGTTACTTGCGTTCTGTGTGCTCTCACGTTTATGAGTTCATTATTTTACTTATTAGTCTTGTTTTTCTATCCCGTGGCATTGGAGTGGCTACTTTTGTACATTGTTTGCTGAAAGAACTGTATCTTTCGTTTTTTTCTCTAGTATGCACGTTACCGTCTCCTATTATTTTTGTGCATTTTTCTAATGCTTGTATAAAATGTTGTGTATACCTTTTTATACTGTTTATTATTTATGTCTGTATATTATCTTTTACTGTATATCCTTTATATATATATATACTTTCTTAGTCTATCTGTGACGCCCCTCCCCCCCCATACCCAATGCCTCATACAAGGCCTGTAAGGAAATTTTAAATCAATAAATAAACAAATAAGTAAATAAGTAAATAAATAAATAAATAAATAATGCAGTCTGCAAAATATAAAAACAGAGTATATCAGAAAAAAAAAGTTGAGACAAGGACAGAAAGCCTGGAAGCCAAAATGAGTTTTAGCCTCCTTTAGGAACGTGAAAAAGAAATAATGTATGGCATGATAACGAGTAATATGATAGAATACTATTGCCCTGTGCAAGCAGGAGCATGCACCTTTCTGGTTAATAGCAATGCCAGAATGAAGGGGAAAGCCTCAAAACTGTAAAGGTTAGTTTTGATGCTTCATAATTCACTTTCTACAACACAGCCTAAAAAGATTCGTACGGGTACAGATTCATTATGGAATGTCCTAGCTTACCAAAGATATTTTGCAACTATGCTAACAACTCTTTCATGAGAAAAAGTTTGTTTTGCAAAAACTTAATATTACTGGAGAAAAAAATAAGCAAGACCAAGAAAACACCAGTAAACGAAGATCACACTTATTTTACAGGAACTAATAAGATGTAAGGCAGTTCACACAATTAGTCACCATATTGGAATGGTTTCTTGACACTCCTGTGAAATTTAGCAAAAGTTTTTTCTGTTTCTACAGACAGACACCAACAGTGCACCTTTGGCAGGTGCATACTGCTCTTGATAATCATGCATTCTTCATCACATTGCACACATCCTTCACATTCAGATGCACGAAAGCCTAGATGGCAATTGTCAAGCTAGCAATAGAGATTCTTACTGCAGGCAGCAAAGCACAACTACATGGTTAGTTAGTTCCGTCTGAGATAAGGAAAAAAGCGAAACACTGAAAGTGATAGCAAGGTTCGGTGTTGCGCTCAAGCTCCTCGGACGGCGTCCTAACGACACGTGAAGGCAACACGTTGGTGGGAAACAGCATGAGTACAACTGCTGCTGGGCAGCAGAAACAGCGCCCTCAAATTTACCAGGCATCTCACAATGCTGGCACAATGAGGAATGCCAAAAGCGGTGTTGCAGGTGTCACACCTCGATTGTGCTTGAGATAAGACTGACCTTTGCATTTATGCGTGCCCAATAAAGGGGTCGAATAGTTCCATATTGACCTTACTGTCAGTTCTGCTTAGACTAGTGTTTGCACCACAGTGTGGTATGCGCATAGCTACTCTGCAGGATTGCTCATGCCAACTGGATAAGGCTCTGGCCCCACTGCAGAGCTGACTGGGAGAAGTGCAACGATGCAAACACTTGGCTTTGTAGTTTTTGCATCCAAATGCACTGCACATCTCTGGAGACCTTCCAACCTTCCACATGCAAGGCCCATATACACCGTCGATACTATGACAGCACGATAGCAGTGATCTCCATATAACTGCTATCGCAATAACAGTGCAGATTTATGACAAGGAAGGCTAAATGTGATAGGGCAAATGTGATCGTGAAATCGTAAAGCTGTGCTTGAAATAGTTAAAAGGTGATTCAGTGTCTCTGCAAGATTTGGAAAATGTACGTCCAAGGTAAAAGAAACAATAATGTTTTTGTATCATTATGCTATTGAATATGGGATGGGTTAGCAATAAACAGAGTGTAGAAGGACTGCCTTACAGTACTGATATATAACACGTATAAAACATTATACCTTATGGCAAGTCTGTATACCATAATTAAGGAAAATTGGCGTGAGGGCCTACTGCTGCATTGAAACTAGGAGGCAAACACACTCACTCTTTCCATAACAGAGATCGACCACTTTGAGTCGGCTTCTGTATTGGCCCAAAATCTCAGTGCCAGTGATCACAGTCTCATCAGACTGCAATATCACCACACAAACCTGAAACAAAAAGCAGCAATTCATGTACACCACCCCAAAATGTGAATGCATTGTCATGTACAAATGAAATCTAAAAAGGACTTTTTTAGAGATGAATAGATAAAATGAAAAAAAATTGAACTACACAACTTTATATAAGGGTGTAATTCATCTCCCTCTACAAAGAATGGTGTATCTTACATGCTGAAGCCCTAACAAATCTCACTAATATATTTCCCACTGCAAGCACAATCTTCCAATCTTACAGATCTAATTGAATTTTCACATATGTGTTTCATTAGTCCACAATAGTGCATGCATACCTGCCAACCTGTAAATATTAAAATTCGTAAAAATTCTCATGGATATGACAAGAAAAATGGGAAGGGAGGTGGGTGATAGAATGTCTGTCCTAAGGTGCCTTGATACCACACTTCTCCATACAGGGTGATGGCACGTCCAATTGCACCGCCATATTGTGTCGGAACACGTAAAGGTGAGCTATGACGGACAGCGGGAATTTAAGTTCTGCACTCGCTTACAGTGTAAATACACCTCATTTCTGCAGATTGCACGATTACGTGCATTGCAATATTTACATCTCACCATAAACATGGAGGTGGAATGCTTACAGCGAAGCAGTACTAAAATAAGTTTCAAGCCCAGCAGATAACTAGTCGTCTTTGCCACACTTTCACTTGTGCTAACAAATTTGTATGGCTGAAATGCCGTGAAAAGATATAGGACAAAACGAGGTGAATAAATATGGCAGCGTTACCAACACTTGAAGGTAATGTAGTTATTGAGATGCAAATTGTGCATAAGAAAGGTAAGAATGATAAAGAGAATGTGGTCAAAAACAGTCTTACATTTTCAAAGACAAACTCTACATATACGAGTGTAAAAAAGCATAGTTTCAATCACAGCACAGCTGCTGAATTTCAAAGAGGGCAAAATGCAAAAACACTCGTGTTTTAGGTGCAGTTGTGTTTTAGGTGCATTTAAGGTGCATGTTAAGGAACCCCAGATGATCAAAATTATCTTAAAGTTCTCATTATGTGCTATAATCAGATGGTTCGTGTGTGTTGTGTTGGGTTTAATGGCACATAAGCAACTCAGACTATCATGCGCCAAATGCAAGGTCCATAATCAGATGGAGATTCTGCCACATAAAACCGCAGAATTTATTTTTAATGAATGAAAAGTAAAAGAAAGGCACAATGTACGAAATCTAAACACCGATAAAATAATGCCATCATTGCAATATAAGCACATGCATTCAGCTTATGAAAATTTACTGCCTCTAGTATAGTATAGCATTTTCTACCTGAATAAGTATAGTGCTTAAATGTTTTGCTGAAGACATATTTGTCGTACATTCTGTAATGTTATGACCCATAGATGAGCACAGTAATGTGAGAAAGAGAAGCATATTGACACACTTCACCAAAAGAAAGGGAATGTGTATTGAAAAAATATATAGCTTTCACTTGAGTAAAACGAGAGGAAGCCAGCCTGGAAATCGAGATGCAGTTAAAGGCAGCATGCCAACACATTCACCTGCCTGAAGCCACAGAGGGCCACACACATAAACTTGAGAGCACTGACAAAGCAAAGCTCAAGTTATTATGTTTCTTAAAACATCAAAACAGATTAGTTCAAGTTTACACCTGTGGCAGTTTTACTTCATATTCCATCCCCCCTCGATACATCTGGCTAGTACAATCAGGCCAAGTTAAACTCTGAGCCACGAAAACTCCCCAAGAACATTTTCCGAACAATTGGATGCTCTGTGCATGCGACTGCTGGAATTGACACATTGTGTTTTAGCAGGCTTCTCATCGCCTTGAATAAATGACTGAGACGGCAAATGCCTAGTACATCAGAAAATTTCCTGAAGACCATTTCACATTAAGACGCAAATTTAGCATCATGGCTTAGATGAACAAAGTTCTTGTCGACTTCTTTCTGCATTCTGGGCCACAGAAAAACCTAAGACATAATGTCGTTTTTCTGTTGAGCTGGTGCACAAATGTGCGCAGCAAGTGGGCTTGACAAGAAATTTTTAGCAACAAAACTGTCACACACTTTTTATCTCACAATGCGAGTTCAAAAAGTCAAGTTGCCAAACACGTCTGCAGAACCACGGAAATTACTGACCAGGCAACACGACCACGCCACACTGTCTAATGCACGCACATGTACTGCTGCTTCAACAGCTTCGACACAATATGGCGAAGGTACAGCACATGACTGGTCAAAGGGTGTTGCCACCCTGAACGGCGGGAGGTGACAGTCACATTGAGGCACATACACACTGAACTAGTGGTGATATACTTTTAGATGCAGCCCACAAGCAGACACAAACTTGGAACAGCAGACACTGACAAGCAACATATCGTTTCTAGATCACAGTGAATTTTTCACCTCCTTTGCTGTTGCTAATTTCACCTGCATCAGGAACTTGTCTGAATAAACTAGCTCAAAGCAAGTATCCCTCAAGTATAAAGCATCTTGTGCCACCACAAATGGGCGGCACATGTACTATGCCAATTTATCATGTGTGCATTTTTTGCTCTACTGCCGCTGTTAAGAACGGCACAGCTGAGGTGCAAGTTTGCCAGCCATTTACGACAGCGGTGGCAACCTCATCTTGGAACGCCACTGTTACGCTCTAACCTCGTCACCATTATGACTAAACGTACTCGGTGGGCCAACTATTGTTACTGTGCCCCAACCGCCGCCCTGGTCTGCCGCGAGTGGGGGAGCGCTCTCGGGAACCAAGTTTGAGGCTCCTTCCCACGCGCCGTCCAGACGCAAGACAATGCGCACTCGGCTGCGCTACGGAGGTCAGCTCGGGGAAGAAAGGCACCTTTCCTGACACAAGCCCCGAGTTCTACGAAGTCCGGCTGACGTCGGCTCCAGACCGTGAATCTCGCGCAAGGAAGAGAGAGAGAGAGAGAGAGAGAGAGAGAGAGTGTGTGTGTGTGTGTGTGTGTGTGTGTGTGTGTGTGTGTGCGTGCGTGCGCGCGTGTGCGTGTGTGTGTGTGTGTGTAAGCCATCCCGGAGAGAGGCAGCTAGTTTACGATGACTAAATGAACGTTGAAAAGGACCGAGTGTTTATAAACCACTGTTGTGCGGATGCTCAGCGCTCTCTCTCAAGCAGTCATGTCAGACTTATGCAAACTCTCTCAAGCAAGCATGTTAGACTGATACTCTCTCAAGCAGTCATGTTAGACTGACGTACTTTCTCTCGCAATCATGCTAGACTGATGAACTTCATGTAAATACTATAAATAAACCCATATTCCTCGTTCTCAATAAGAAGCAGTCCTTCCCTTCATCAACGTCCTCAGCGTCGATAAGTTGGACGACGGCATGGGCCAGCTACCTCCTAATTCATATTGGACTCCAATCTTGACAACGGGTTATGAGCGATGAGATTAAGCCCCCAATCCTGACACCGCCCAATCCTTTAGGATCTTTTAAACTTTTTCACAAACCGAATGTATTTTTCATAAAACTTGATGCAACATGATGCAACATTTGTAAAACCGTAGAATGAGCTCCCACCCCCTTCCGCAGTTCCTAAATTTGCAAAAAATTAGGGAGTGTTCACCGGTGTCAAATGCAAAACGGGCATGTGAAAATGACATGTCTCAACTATCAGTGACAAATGCAAGCTGCTGGTAAGCTGTAGAATCAACCAGAGACAGCAAAAATACATGTTCACTTCCCAGATGCACAAAAGGAGAATACAACATAGTCCTGTGACGAAGGTATGTTTCTGTGCAATCTTGTTAAATTTATTAGGCAGATTTTACTTATTCGTGAATACACTGTCACTCTATTGCAAATCAAAACAATACACCTCCCCATACCCATTAGGTTGCAGCACATCAGCAAGGATTAATTTGTTTTTTTAGGCTGTTGTTGGCATCAAAAAAATGTGTTGAGCTTTTTTTTTTTCTAAGTAGCAGTGGAGTGATGAAGAGCCATCAGTCACAGGCTATAATATAGGTGCAGTTTGCATTATGAAACATGGTAACAGAAAGCACTAACACTAACAAACTTCAGGCAGTTATTGTATTATTTCAATAAAATTCAATTCAATTCAATTCAATTCAATTCAAAACATACATAATTTTTAGCTTGTGTCCACTGAACACACAGATCAGCTCTTTCCAAGAAGAAGAAGAAGAATAAAAAGAAACTTTATTAAAGAATGGTCCGACAGTTTTTGTTGTAGCTCTTTCCAAAGTGGATTTTTTCTAGGCCCCCAATATTGTGATGTTGACCTCCATCCTCAGCACACAACCCAAGCTGACATTTTCGCAAAACAAGAGCACACTTTATGCCTGTAAAAACTAAGGGTGCCATATAATCATGTTCAACCTTTAAAATTTTTGATAACACAATGGACATGTCATTAATAAGATTACTTCAGTTTTCACAGACCACAGTATCTTAGTGAGAGAGATTTTATTTCCAGAAAAGGCAGGGAAGTCAGCCTGAGCTGGTGCTTTTTAGACCGCTATTCTGCACTATAGATTATCATAATAAACTAAATTGCTTGCAGCATTTCAAATCAGGTTGTATAAGTTCAGCTTGTCAAAGGAATACTAAATATAATTTTACAAGCTATCTTTCTTTTTTGCTTCCCAAAACTTGAATAAAAATTACCTACAGCACATTTCATGGGTTTGTTTACTTGTATATCTATTTGAATATGTGTGGGTTGAAAAGACTTCATTTGTGTTTCTTCTTTTCCCAGTGATGCAAGGTTGTTTAACAGCCAATCGTGAGCAAAGTGTTGGTGGTATTTTTTACAGCAGTTGATAGCAGAGCCTTGGTGTGCCTTCACCTGGGCTCGGCTCTATCGTGTTGACCTACTTAGCATTACCAGAAAAGGACGTGCACAGGGATACCTCTGTACACAGAGTACTCGGCACATGGCTCTTTCTTCGAGTAGCATCTTTTCTGAGTGCACACAGACAACCAGCACTGAGACAAAGTGTTGTTCTCATATGCCGGAAAAGACCCCAGCTCCCATACAACTGCATTCAAGTGTGCATGAATGCAGGCTCCTGAACGCAGGATATCAAATCAGCATTGAACCAGAAAAAAGAAAGGTTATTTTTGTGCAAGGAACAATTGAACAGAAGTGCTTTCTTTTCTTTCTTTTTTTGCAGTCAAGATCGAAATAGAAAACAAAATGGTTTTTATTTCATCTCTGACACCCTTCATCCATTCACTGCCTTGTGACTCAACTGTGCTGCATCATTTGTAAACACTAACAGACTTGCAGTAATTTTAGAAGTGGCAGTACCATTAGTAAGGTATTCAACATGGCCTGCCATGAGGCAGGCATGTTAGTAACACACTCATTAGCATTTCAATTAGCGACCATCAAATGATTTTTTGGTGGTAGGATAACTGTACAATACTAGCTGAAATGAATTGCTTCAAAGCTAGGTGGTTGCTTTTGATCACACTGGTATGTAAACTGAAATAGATGTGACAGAAATGATGTATTGCTGTCAAGGTGTACTTCCACAAGGTGATTTTTTTCTAACTACCTGCTCAAAAGCATCATCGAGTTTTTGCACAAAAAGGAAACTTGTGCTGTTTTCTATGGTCATTCTTAGGGTGTGCAAGCCAACATAATCCAACTCAAACCTATTGGACCGTTATTTTATCGTTCCAGCGTTGAACCAGAAATTAATTGTTTTTGCTGAACCAGAACAAAAGCCAAAATGAAAAAAGTTTCAGTTCAACACTGCCTGTACACATCACATCATGGCTGGACTTGACAAGATACAGAATTCACTTCACAATAAGGAGTTCTGGGACCACCTAGCATCCACATTGTGCACATAAGAACCCTACTCTAACATAAGCCAATGCTAAATTTCGCACGAGACTGTTGATCAGTGTGCAAGTGCCACAACTTCTTTTTTTTTTTTTTTCAAAGCATCACAGGTACAACTATAAAATAAATCCGCCTTCTATAAAAATGGAATGAAACTCTATTGCAATCAATGTCATCACAGTCGACAAAAATATGACAGTATCAACCATGGAGGAAGGAAAGGACAGGAGAGGCTCCAGCCAGCACGGACGTGTTGGAGAAAGTGTGTGGCAGAAGTTGCTGCTTTTCGCAAAGGAACACTGGAACTGGTGCATCAAACGTCAATGTTGCCACAGCAACCGATCTCCTGAAGCTCCCACTGCTGCTCTAGGCCTCTGAACAATGAGGTAAGTTTCTTCAGTCCATGTCTTTCTTGAAGCACATTCTGTTCACAAGACAAGCTGACTTTGGAGTGTGGCGTGCAAGCTTGAAAGTTGTGTTTGAAGACGAGTGTGAGTGCCAGCCATTAGAGCCACAAAAATTCACACTGATTGTTACTCATTTTGCTTGTACTCTCAAGTCTCCGCAACCGATAACTTGGGTTTGTGTGCATTAATTATAATTTCTATTGCTTTTAGCTTTTCTCACTAAGGTAAAAAAAGCCCTAGAGCAACAATAATGACCTTAAAGATGTGTTGAAGGGCACATATAATAAATAACATGGGCCCCTTGAAGTACAAATAATAATAATATTTGGTGCCATAATATTTGGTGCGTAATAATAATTTACGTGCCAAAACCACTTTCTGATTATGAGGCACGCCGTAGTGGAGGACTCCGGAAATTTTGACCACCTGGGGTTCTTTAACGTGCACCTAAATCTAAGCACACGGGTGTTTTCGCATTTCGCCCCCATCGAAATGCGGGCGCCGTGGCCGGGATTCGATCCCGCGACCTCGTGCTCAGCAGCCCAACACCATAGCCACTGAGCAACCACGGCGGGTCCTTGAAGTACAAGGAAAGGTAAGACCGAAGTTCTTAGAGTCTTACCAAGCCAGAGCTGGTCACAGCAATGCAGCCTTCACTTGGTTTCCCACCAACCTGACGCACTGAGGGGCCAAATCGCACATGTACATACTTTTCCAAGTACAGTGCACTGTCTTTCTTCTCCATGTTTAATCCAATCTGAAACAAGAAGCACAGAGAATACACATGCCGTTAATCGCAAATTTCCCTTGAATATGTCAGAATAAGCCAATTCAGGCTAAAAATAAATACTTTTATCTTACATTGCCAGCACTTGCTAGAAAAGTTAACAGGAACAGAACATACCATTAGTACATGAAGATTATATAAATGTGCTTACTGCCTCAAGTTCTTACTCGAAAAAAATGAGTGAAATTGAACAAATGAGCAATGGAACTGTATGAAATGCACATTATGTGAAATGACCTTTACTACTTTCATGTTTTCAGTCTTGGACTCTCATAGTGGCTATCACACAGGCCCTCAGAGAAACACAATTTCAGCACTGCTCAACTTCATGTCATGGTATTTTTTTTTTTTGTGCTCCTGTATGAATTTAAGGACTATTGTGAGAATCACATTGGACTTGCATGACTAAATGAGGGACTTGGAAATAAAGTTTATTGTCCGCACCTGTAGATATATTTCAATGCGCAGAACTTAAACACATAAACATGTATAGGCTGGGAACTGTTATACGTTATGTTATACTAAAGTAGCCAGGCCAGATGAAAACCTCTTTTTACTATGCACAAAGTTATATAACATTTCCGCATGTAGGATCACCTTTTGCAAGCAACACTTCAACCAATCAGGCAAGCAAGCGAAACTACTGGCAACTCAGGTAAGACACAATAACAGCATGATTTTGTCTCAAGCAAGTGTCCCTTCTGTGGAACTTGCTTTGACACGGACCTTCTTCCCATTGTGAAACCAGGCACCCGTCAGAATGTACTCGCCGGGGAACGAAGTAGAAGCGATCATAGTCCAGTCATTGAGCAAGTAACCCTGGAAGAAAGCGCGAAACGACGAATGAACTGACGCACAATACGAAAAAAAAAATTTTTTTTTCAGAAATGTATTTACAGCAACGCACCTTCATAGACCACAACTGTATTTGTCCGACAGCATCTGTGATGAGCAACTTGGAAGCCCCTACGTCCCATTCAACACAGGTAATTTCTTCAGTGTGCGTCATGACTCTAAAGATCACAAGGAAAAATATAATTAATGGAAAACTGCAAGCTAAGAAAACGTAAGTTTATGTGAGTCTATAGTGTAACAGAATGTAATATCGTTTACGTCTCTTGCATACAAAGCTCCTACAAAGTTTTGTGGACGACGCAGGCGGAACTCGTATCGCATACATAAAGAGATGTGCGTGAGCACATCTTTGCGACACATTGCTGTTAACTCACTTGTGCGCATCCCAAGGCATGTTGAGGTCAACAACGAACACATGAAAGCACGTGATTTTTCCAACTGGTTCTTGAACGTCTGACGACGAGGTAAACGCTAGCGTGTTGTGGCTCGACACAGAGCAGACAGCCTTGCTTTCCGTGAGCCTGTGTGGACATAAATCATCAAAGACATCACCCGTGAGCATAGACCCAATTTGTGGCGGCAGTTAATCACGGTATACATGAATAATAATGGTTGCGCATGATTCTGAAGGAGCCTTACCATTCTGTGCTTGACGGTACGGAGCTGGGAAATCGCTTCAGCACTGAATAAACGTGATCCATTCCGTCAGGCTGCCTCTAAAAAGCGCACTTAGCCCAATAACACTGAGATAGTTACCGAAGCTAAATTATAATGACGCTTTACATAAGATTTAATTAATTTAAGCAAGTTGTCAAACTCCAACAACACGCAGCAGGCTCCTGGTAACGCCGGGCTTCGCAAGTTAGCGGCGATGCCCTCCCCATCCTCCTCTGTCTTCTGGATTGGATTGGCGCGGCCCCTCTACCGGTGTTCAGCCCCAGCCATTTTCAATTTTGGCTTTCAACACGTCTACGGTTCGACGTTTCGAAGGCTTCATGCATGGCTCCATGCATAGTTACGCATGCGGGCGCGCAGATTTGATTTGCTTAGCACAGCGCAAATCCTTCAAATTCTGTTTAAACGGTTTAACACTTCTACGAATACGACCGTCGCAGCTCTGAGACCGGAGACTGCTCTTGTGATCGATGAACACGATTCGTTACAAGAGCAACACTTGTTGCTCCTCCGGCATATGGATCCAATACTGGTTCCAATTCAGCTGCTTATCGCCTGTGGTCGTTTTATAACTTTGCTGCAGAATTTTGCCCTTAACTCGAATAAATTTAGGAAGGAAATCGTGAAGTTTTACTCCCGAAACGCGCTTGTACGACCATAAAATTTGCAGTTTAAGTGCAACACATATCCTCATTTAAATTTTAGAAGAATTTATGATTTCATTAAATTGAAATCGCAGGTAAACAGAATTCAATAAATTGAAGATTTCATTCTATATGCACACCAAATAAGTTCTGCAAAGTAAAACGGTTTGTTGCATTAAAGTTCAATATATAAAGGACTGAAATAATCAGAAGAATGGGCTGGGGTGCGTTTGGCAGGCATTCTCAGATCATGAACAGCAGGTTGCCATTATCCCTCAAGAGAAAAGTTTATAACCAGCTGTGTATTACCAGTACTCACATATGGGGCAGAAACCTGGAGGCTTACGAAAAGGGTTTTACTTAAATTGAGGACGACGCAACGAGCTATGGAAAGAAGAATGATAGGTGTAACGTTAAGGGATAAGAAAAGAGCAGATTGGGGTAAGGGAACAAACGCAAGTTAATGACATTTTAGTCGAAATCAAGAAAAAGAAATGGGCATGGGCAGGACACATAATGAGGAGGGAGGATAACCGATGGTCATTAAGAGTTACGGAATGGATTCCAAGGGAAGGGAAGCGTAGCAGAGGGCGGCAGAAAGTTAGGTGGGCGGATGAGATTAAGAAGTTTGCAGCGACAACATGGCCACAATTAGTACATGACCGGGGTAGTTGGAGAAGTATGGGAGACGCCTTTACCCTGCAGTGGGCGTAACCATGCTGATGATGATGATGATGATATAGAGGTCTAATTGTACAAAATTGATTGATATAGGGGTTGATTGGATACAGGGCGTGCATATTAGACGCCTGCTTCCTTAGTCGTTATGTGCTGGTCTACTTGGGCAATAAACCAAGCAATAATGTTAATGCTTTCGAACAATTCATATATCGGGAGCACACTAAGGTGATCTAAAACCTCCAGGCATACGGCGACTTTCTGTTCCTTCCAAAACAAAAAGTAATAGTACTAATAATGTGTACAGTGGCATAGCAGAGTAAACAAAACAAACAGAAAAGCTGTCTTTTGAAGACAATGCTACATTTTTTTTCTTAATTACAGCAGTTGTGCAATGTGTTTTAGAGGCTGCTACTATTGGTTTTTAACGCAACCATGTTATATATGACCAAGCCACACTTTATCACCACGTTCTTATTCTTTTTTTTTTTTTAATGGCACTACAGACGCGTTCCTACAGATGTGAAATGCTCTGAAATCCTCTGAACCTATCTCAAGGCTGTTGAATTCAACGTGAAGAGCTTAATTCTGCTCACTGTTGGAAGCAGACCCTTAATTTAGAACCTCTACAAAATCAATTCAATGGTACAGGGAAAAAGAATTACTATGTTTCCACATGTTTAGGTAAAAAGCTAAGGTATAATAAAGCTTGCCCTCAAAAAGCATTTTTCTGAAAAGAATCGCAGAGCAATGCCGTCTATCCGATTCTACACCATTCTTTACTGTATTACAGCACCCCTTTTAACCACGAGAAAAAGTAAGCAAACCATGCACATGATGTAACAGTTCACACGGGTGACACTAGAAATCATAAGGTTATTGCAAGTTACCTCTGCACACAATGGAAATCAGCCACTGGACTAATGCAGGTAGGTCCCCATCTTATGCAAATCCTCTCTTTTTCATCTGTATGTAGGGTTCAGTTTCCAGCTTAAGATGGAAAACTGCATATCATATTGACTGCTAATAAATACAAGGACAGAGGAAGAGAATACAAGATATGTTTGCTACATGTTCCCGTGAATTCAATTGAAAGTTACTGCCCGTGTCATCATGTTGTGTTTTATTGAGCCTTTTTTGGCTCAATGAAACCAAACTTATTGGAGGGTGCGGCGGAACCCCAATCGTGTTACTTTGCTTGCACTTTTTGCAATGGTTGAGCTGGGCAAGTTCACTAGTGGCATTGAAGTTGTATTAACATATATATTTTTTTCCCTGTATTATTCGCTTAAACTATACGAAGTAATGGGAAAGTATCATTCTGTTTGTGTTCGATTACTACATTTTGGCATAGTCACATAGCTGTTATGTGTTGTATCTTCCCTAGATTTAAAAAACTGCTATTCTGTGTAGCTGATACAACTACAGCGTTGAGCATGATCTGCAGTATTACAGAATTTTTAAGCAACAACAAACATGAGACAAAGAAATTCACCTAAAGTCACCAAACTTGTGAAAATCAAAACCTCAAATACCATGAATTTCTAAAAAGAATAAAAATCTGAAAATACAAAAAGTTATAGTTTAACCATGATTTCAGTCAAATGGTGACTGTAATCTTTCACCACTATAACAATGGTTTATTATGAACCTTAATAAAGGCTATAACAAGAAACAGATAGCACACATTTTATGCCAAATTATATAAACTTTATTATTCAGAACATTTCCACAACCCTGAGCAGCGCTTACAGCATCACAGTTGCTATGACTTGGAAAACAAAAGCTATCCATACTGATGTACTGCATCAGAATAATTTAAAGCTTCTCTAAGCTTTTCAAAGAAAAGTAACAAATTAGAAGGTCTCCCAATTCTTTTGGACCTTTGCCAGCTACGGAAGTGGCAGTTGATAGAAAATGAGTTACAGAAATGGCTGTAACAACCTAGTACAATCAATGTCACTTAAATTTATGCGTAAAATAACAACAACCAAAGCTTTTCCATGCTATCACAAGGCTCGAATCAAGCCACTATATAGCAAGTCCTGTACTATTCGCAATGAGCAGATAACGGTGGATATAATGGTTTCAAAATTTCTGAAACAGATTTTAATACAAGTGACAGAAACTATGGTGATGCTAAATCACAGTACTAGGAACAGTGCTCCTACGCTCTGTGTAGCCACTTTTACAGCTAAACAAATGTCTTTCAAAAATGCTCATGTCGCCTCAGTACCAAAGAAGACTCAATGTCTCAGAAATGGAATATAGAAATTGCAATTTTAAATCTTTTTTATGGAAGACAAAGAATGGCAATGAACTGAATTATTTTCATCACTAAGTACTACACAATTTATTGTGAACCTTCAGCATTCATTGCTAGTAATCTCCACTCCAATACTGGCTATACTTTAACAGAGCTTTGAGCACTGCAACTAGTTAGCTGCAAAGGACATGGCTGCACTAGTATGCTAACCCATATGATGTTCTTGCAAACAAACAGAACACAGAATACAAAGAAGAGCTGGACCAGGTACATGAAAGTTGCAAGTCAATAAAGGTTAAACATAAACCAGTTCACATAAAAATTAAACCTGTTTCAAGGTCTAACTGACATATATACTGGAAATACATTGTTAACTATCGAATAAATAATGATTATAAAACAACACAAGTGCATAGCAGAAAAATATTGCAAGAATACTTATGCCAAATAAGACAACTAGATCAATACCAGTAAATGATGTTTTGGCTATCGTAAACAACAATAGCAGTACTAGCATAACACAGCCAGTACAAGGTGTGGTTGCAACAAATAGTAAGAAAACTTCGCCAGAAGTTACCACCAAGTTACCACAAACATAAATCAAAGATATTTTGTGGCCCAAAAACAAGGAGCATATAACAATTCAAAGACATGACTAGTCAGCAAATGACTGATAAGTAACAGTGGGCACGAAATTAACTACATAAATTACTTGCAAGATAACGCAATTAATAGACTCAACTTAGTCCATTGGCAGCTTTGTCACAAATTTCAAGATGTCACTGTGAATATGATGCTTGTGACGAAGTATAGAAGTTCCTATGCTGCTCTTCAGTGCATGGGAAACCATCGTTTGGTGCGATAGTTCGATGAAAGCAACATATTGCACTGACAAGAACACCCTACTATGGCGCCAACACATCTGCAATGCAGAGGTGGCGCAAAATTGCTCGCCAACAGTCCTTGTTCAGTGCAGCTACCTGGGTGCCTTTAGCAGAATGGCATTCAACGGACTTGTGAACAACCCCTGTGATGATGAGATAGTTGTCAGTTAAGAAGTGAGCAGCTGAGGCTATGTCCACCAATGCCTCACCTTCCACTTTCCCTGTAACATTTACAACATGGGCAAGGAGGCAAGGCGTTTTAGAAAACAGCTCAAAGGCTTCTGCACACTCCCTGTCTGTATTGTGCAGGAGTACAAAATCAACTGCACGGTTCAAAGTACCTTTGTTCCTTCGCAGTGCTTCAAAAACAGTGAAGCTCTCATCATTACAAAGCAAGTTGCATGCTAGCTTGAAGTTTACAATTAGGCTGTTCTGCCACATTCCCTTCGAGAACTCTCCCACAAATTCATTATAGAAGAAGGTCATCGAGGACAAAGAAAGTGAGGTAACTGTCTTGTTGTGAGCTAGGAAGTAAGAAAGGTCGGTGGCAGTCTCAAACTTGTTTATTATGTCAATGCCAATCATGAGCTTGGATATTGAAGTGTTTGCCGCGAGGGCCAGCAAGACATTGTGGACTAGATTCCCTGAATCCTTTTCTATTGAGATTTCCAGAGTTCTAATGGATCGATTAGCCTTGAGCATTTCACAGAGTGCTGCCCCCTTCGTTCCAAGGTTCCCTTTCAAACAAACCCTGAAAGTGTGAACACGTGCACTCGCAGCCACTGCACCAAAGAGTAGCTTGAGGCTTTCCTCTGGTAGATGGCGAATGTCACGAAAGCATACTTCTTCAGGGCATACTGTAGGAGAGATAAGGGCGTTCCTCAAGCCATGCAGATCTGGCTCGGCCCAGGGCAGCTGAACGCGGCTGTAGCTCTCGCTCGTAGCCAGCTGCAGTGCCAGGGCTTCCCTGTAAGGCAATTCAAAAGCTGGCGTTGAAGGAACATTACATGGATTACCAAATTAATGAGGCCAACTTAACATACTTGCACATAACACAACCACCATTATAACATGAGGGGGAACTTTTGGCCTGTTCTGGAAAGATATATATTAAGATTATAACGTAAAGTGGTGCCGCAAAGAAGAAACAATGCATAAAAGCAGATGTCCATGGACACTCTATCGCAATGTGGAGTGAGTGCGTACACAATTTACTCATTGTCACTGTCGACGAGAACGGCGACGTCCTCCATGCCACCAAGGTTATTGAATAGGCAGCACTTCAGAAGTGCTTGCAGCACAATCAAATACGGCAGTGACCAGGGTGGTGCATAATGCTTTAGCTCGCTGCAGTTCAGGCACAAGAAAAAAATAAAGAGAACAAAATTCGTTATATATGTGTTCCGAACATGATCACAATGCAAGGCCTGTTCTCAGGCCAGAAATTTCTTTAAAAAGCTTGTGTTATATTTGTGCAAATACACTATATTTAGTTAGGGTACAGATCACTCTATTGGCACTTGCATTTCTGAGCCAAAAGGTAGGGATCTCATGAGATTACGGGTATTAAGGAAATATCTCATCTAAATGAACTCTAATAGGCTGAAGGAGCATAGAAGGGAACCAATACCATGTCTCTCAGGTGAAGCACACACGATTTTGATAAGACTTAAATTCCAGCCTATTTTCCTCCCGTGATCCCTACTCTTTCAAGTGTGAAATTGCACATTGTACAAACATCAAGTGAATATGACTTTTTCATTGTTGTGAAACCAGCTTTCCCACAAGACAGTTTGCCTAACCTAACCAGAGCACACTAAATCTTTAAATCAGTGGGTCTGTTCAAAGCTGAAGTTGTACAAGACAGGTGCTGGTGTGCTTATAGAGACATTACAATGTGAAACCATAAGTGCTGTCATGCTTAGTTTGCAATTTTAAAGATAGCATATGGTAGGGCAAATCAGCAATGCGGCATAATAAACTTACTTATGAAAATTTTACAGTTAACAGGTCTTGCAGTTCCACTGCCTGAATGTCGGCAATATGCATTCTCGTTTAGACCTTTATTTGATGTTCTTGCATAGAACCGGTGCCCTAGTTGTGTGTAATGTACTTGGTATCCAAATGTAGGTCATTTAAAACTAGATGGCAGAGGCAGCACAACAAGTTACCAGTATAATTGGAAAAGAGCTTTCTAGTTCACAAAAGGTGGGTGACTTTAAGGCTTGGAAACTTTTCATGCCAAGCTAACAGACAAAACATGATGTGACAGACATGACATAAGCAGGGTATATTAAGATTTTTTCAGCTTTGTGTGAAAAGTTACCACTATAATTGGAAAAGAGCTTTCTAGTTCACAAAATGTGGGTGACTGAGAACAATAGACAGACAAAACATGATGTGACAGACATGACATAAGCAGGGTATATTAAGATTTTTTCAGCATTGTATGAAAAGTTACCACTATAATTGGAAAAGAGCTTTCTAGTTCACAAAAGGTGGGTGACTGAGAACAATCGACAAAGCATGACGTGACGAACATGATATCATCATCAGCAGCAGCATGTTTTATGTCCCCTGCAGGACGAAGGCCTCTCCCTACGATCTCCAATTACCCCTGTCCTGCGCCAACTGATTCCAACTAGCGCCCGCGAATTTCCTACTTTCATCGCTCCACCTAGTCTTTTGTCTTCCTCAATTGAGTTTTCCTTCTCTTGGTACCCATTCTGCAACCCTAATGGTGCAACGGTTATCTAACCAGCACATTACATGACATGCCCAGCTCCATTTTTTCCTCTTGATGTCAATTAGGATATCTTCTTTACCCGTTCGCTCTCTGATCCAAACCACTCTCTTTCTGTCTCTTAACATTATGCCTAGCAATCTTCATTCCATCACTCTTTGCGCGGTCCTTAACTTGTTCTCAAGCTTCTTTGGCAGTCAGCCTCTGCCCCATATTCAGCACTGGTAAAATGCACTTATTGTACACCTTCCTTTTCAATGATAATGGTAAGCTTCCAGTCAGGAGCTGGCAATGTCTGCCATATGCGATTTAATCCATTTTTATTCTCTGAATTTCTTTCTCATGATCAGGGTTCCCTGTTATTAATTGACCTAGGTAAACGAACTCCTTCACAGACTCTAGAGGCCGACTGGCGATCTTGAACTCTTGTTCCTTTGCCCGGCTATTTATCATTATCTTTGTCTTCTGCATATTAATCTTCACCCCCCCTCTTACACTCTCTTTGTTAAGGTCGTCAATCGTATGTTGTAACTCGTCTGCATTGTTGCTGACTAGAACAATGTCATCGGCAAACCAAAGGTTGCCGAGATATTCGCCGTCGATCTTTACTCCTAAGCCTTCCCAGTTTAATAGCTTGAATACTTCTTCTAAGCACGCAGTGAATAGCATTGGAGTGATTGTGTCTCCCTGTCTGACCCCTTTTTTTATAGGTATCTGTAGCATTAAGGTAGCTGTAGAACCTCTGTGCATATTTTACAAGGTATTTACCTAAGCGATCTGTACTCCTTGATTATGTAACGCCTTCATGACTGCTGGTATCTCTACTGAATAAACATGATATAATCAGGGTATATTCAGATTTTTTGATGTCATTAGTTCGCGCTTGTTCCCTCGCCCAATCTGCTCTTTTCTCATCCCTTAAAGTTACACCTATCATTCTTCTTTCCATAATTCATTGCGCCGTCCTCAATTTAAGTAGAACCCTTTTCGTAAGCCTCCAGGTTTCTGCCCCGTAGGTGAGTACTGGTAAGACACAGCTGTTATACACTTTTCTTTTGACGGATAACGGCAACCTGCTGTTCATGATCTGTGAATGCCTGCCAAATGCACCCCAGCCCATTCTTATTCTTCTGATTATTTCAGTCTCATTATCCGGATCCGCGGTCACTACCTGCCCTAAGTAGATGTATTCCTTTACCACTTCCAGTGCCTCGCTACCTATCGTAAACTGCTGTTCTCTTCTGAGACTGTTAAACATTACTTTAGTTTTCTGTAGATTAATTTTTAGACCCACCCTTCTGCTTTGCCTCTCCAGGCAGTGAGCATGCATTGCAATTGGTCCCCTGAGTTACTAAGCAAGGCAATATCATCAGCGAATCGCAAATTCCTAAGGTATTTTCCATTAACTCTTATCCCCAATTCTTCCACATGCAGGTCTCTGAATACATCCTGTAAACACGCTGTGAATAATATCGTATCTCCCTCCCTGCGCCCTTCTTTATTGGGATTTTGTTGCTTTCTTTATGGAGGACTATGGTGGCTGTGGAGCTGCTATAGATATCTATCAGTAATTATACATACTGTACATACATTTCAAACATACATTTTATTAAATCAGGAGGTTCATGAAATCGTGAAGGGAATTTTTCAATCCTTCGAAATCTAAAATTGTAACATAGCAACATGCAAAAGCTACCATATGGCATCGTACTTGCCACTAATCCAACCATCTGTTGCCTAAACCATGAAATAACAAAAGCAACCACCGCCGCCCCTACCGAGATGGTGTTTAGTCTGCAGTTTCGTGCATGGGCGCTAAGTGCAGCCTTGTAAAAATAAGGCTAGGGCTGCGACTAGGGCGCCTAGATGTTTTAACATGTTAGCTTTAGAGCACACGCTGGAAGAAAAATGTATGTGTATCAAAATTAGAAAGAAATCACTGCTTTTCTTTTACTCATTTATTTCAGAAAAAACTTCGTTAAATAAAGCTGAGCCAAATTAGTTTTGTTAATTCAGGTTGATGACAACATAGAACCTTAAGAGTATCTGCCGGGGAATAAAAATTTCTTCATTAGATCGGGAACTTCATAAAATCGGGTTTCAATAGATCGAGCTTTAACTGTACTATTACTACATTTTAATACTTTGACATGTGCAAGTCTATGAAAAATAAAATGTGGTTTACTTTAAGCACACAAAAAACGTGACTGTTTTCTTGAGCTGCAGCTTGAGGCTTGGAAACTTTTCATGCCAAGCTAACAGGCAAGCTGCTTGCTTGCACAACAGAGCAACCTGCATCCTTCTGGACTTCAAAGCTGTCTCTGCCAGCTTTGTCAAAAATGTAAAGACATCTAAGACGGCTACTGTCTGTCCACTTTGCCATCCGTTTAGCTGCCTATGGTAAGCACTGAAACACCCCAATTTATAAGAAACACCTGGCACAGAAGTTCACTCACTCATAAAATGCATTGTAAATGTTACTACAATGAACATTACCTTCAGGCTAGCGAAAAACAACTGAAGCATAAAATTCAGCTATGCTGTTATAATTATTTGACCTGTGCTAGCTGGTTATCACCATCTTGCATGAAATACAAGCTCCGAGCTCCTAAATCAGAACACGCCACTTGAGTGACAAAAAGCTTGGGCCGATTTTGTAGCAATGCCTTCAGGTCAGTTCACGCCACTCATCAACTCATCACAGCCAGCTGATCTAAGTAGCAACGCTGGCGGAGCGACCACTGACAAAATGGAAAAAGGAACAGCATCAGAAAAAGCACTGCTACAAAATCATTCTGACATCAGGACTCCAAGACCTTCTTTGCATTAGGAGTTAGAATGTAGCACTATGCACACAGTTTCCAAAGATGTAGAACATTTCAAGAAACTTCTATGGGTACATCCATTCAGGTACATACAGATGGCAATTGTCATCTGTACAATAATGGCTGCCTTCAGGCTTGGTTTGCCCTTTAGGTCAAAGGTTGTACTGTAAGAAAGCAGGCTTATGAACAGGTTGATGAAAAGGCATTCTCCCACCCACGATTACAGTTTTTCGCAACAAGCTTATAAATTTCACCTCGAAGTAGCAAGTGTGAAAGTAATTTCGTATGCTGTAACATAACATACTTTCCAGCACAAGTCAATTGTTCTTCTGCCAAAAAATTCACGCAATGAGGTAAAAGTAACAGCATGGATTTTTAAAATGTGAAAGTATGCACCATTACAAAGATTATGGGAATAAAAGCCTGTAACTGCTTCATGAAATTCCCATACTAAGAAAACTGGTCTGCAATGCAGTATCGGGTCATCAGGGTCAATCAAGGTTTTGAATAGCCTCTAAATCTGACCATTGAGCCACAACACTTTACACCGCGGGCGCAAGAGTTTAAACATTACATGTACTGCTGCATTTTCATCCTATACGCCCTTTAGTCCACGTGTGCCCTGTTCTCGAGTCTGATATGTGAAAAAGTGTTAAATGAAGACGCATACACAACTTGTACCTTGCTTGCTTGGAGGCTCGAAAGTCAACAAATGCTAGTTTTTTCACTGTCTTGTTCTTGCCCAGGGAAGAGCACAGTGCAAAGACACCTCCAATGGGCAGCTGCTCACTTGAAAGTTGAATCTGTTCCAATGTGGTATTTACCACGAGCACAGCCGCCAACAGTTTCATGCTGATGTCAGAAATGGTGCTGTTGCCAATGTGCAGGCTGCGGAGGCTAGTGTTTTCGCACAGAGCAGATGCCAATGCTCGTCCAGAGGATTCTTTGATGCAGCAGTGCATAAGCCGCAGTTCCTTAAGGGTTCTGTTGACTTGGAGCGCAGCAAATAAGGGCTCGGGCGAGCAGCTCATTTGCACAACGTGCACGTAAAGCTCTGCCAATGAAGTGTTGACTTTGATAGCTTCGGCTATGGTGGTCATCTGCTGCTTCTTTGCGATCGGGTAAATACTGAGCTTCTTCAGTGCGCTTGTCTTGCGTATGAGTTGCGCCACCGAATCCATGCTCGGGACGCGGTCGCCCCAATCGAAATAAGGGCACAGAGTCAGCGACTCACAGTTGACGAGACAGCGCAGCGCGTAGTCAACATTTTTTGGTAGTATCGCTTTCGTGATCTGCACTGCTTTCAGGGTGCTGGCGTTGCGTCGCAGAAGGGACTCAAGTTCTGCTGCGAACCTGAATTCGATTTTGGGGGAGCCGACTTTGAGCTTCTCGAGACCGGTGATGGCGTCGAGGCCTTCGAATGTGTGCAAGTAAGGTGTTTGCTCTTGCTGATGCATAGAAAAGGAGAAGTCTGCCAGCTCGATTTTCAGACAGCGGAAATAGCGGTCGGGTTCGCATCCAAGTGACGGGCGCATGCAAATAGGGAAAGAAACTGCACTTTCTGCATCGTAGCTGGAGTGCTTATAAGAAAGCACGCTCAACTCGTCGATGCATTGATGGTGCTCAAGAAGCCACGAAATCAGGAACGATGCCTCGCTGGCGACAACCTTATCAGGCTTGTCTAGGTCGGTCTCTGAGTGCGCCAACGTCTGCGCGCGAATACTGCCTGGCTGGGCCTCGACAAGCTCGAATGCGAGTCCTTGTAGAACTCGGTTCCACGAAGTCAGCTCACCGATCAACCAGCACCTTTCCCCTGGTCCCGCCGAAGAACAAGCACGTTCGAAATCCAGCTGATCCTTCCAGGTGTCTGTGCTGACAGCGCGCTCGAGGCCAAGCTTGTACTCCTTGCTGTCGCTTGAACCGCCGGTTTCGCCGGCCGAAATTTTGTCGCTGGCTGCATTGTACTTAGGCAAGGGCACTGAGCGGGTGAGGTCACAACTTTCTCCCGATGCCTTCGAAGCTTCCATCGTCGTCTGACAGAGCCCTGTCGTTGGCACGTGGTCGGCAGCTTTGCACGACCGCAGATCTTTGTTCAGCTGATTTACGAACATTATGCTGGCGATGGCCCGCAGCCATAAAACACATGCTCAGGACATAAGAGTTATACGGACGATTCCAGCGGAATCAATCTCTCCAAATCCAGGTCAAACTTGAGGCTGCTTACAGTAGCGTAGAAGTTTTCAAGAAATGGCGCCAGAAATCGCAAAAGCTGGCAAGAACGGGCCGCCGAGTTGCAATCACTAGAACTGGCGGCGCTGCAGTCGAAACCATCGACACACTGGGCTTCTTCGATTTTCCACTTCTGGCTACCCGCGGGCTGCCACTTCCTTGCGCGTCGTCACGTCAAGCGGAACCGGCTTATCTCTGTGGGACCGGCCAATACCAACCTAGACTTGTAACGTTGGTCAATGCCTTCAGGTGGGTTTCATCATAGAGTTTCTCAGTATAATATGGTGAGAAACTCTATGGGTTTCACTCATGGAGGAAGGAAAACTGAGGAGGGGCCCTGACGTCACTCTTTGTGAAACCGGAAGTTGGCGTTGCTCCACCATGATGTCGGGTCTCCTCTCTTGTTTACATTTATCGCGAAACCATGCCGCGCCAGCCGCGATGCGCGCAACTGGTCTGCTCGGACGCGCGCGCCCCTCAACAATACTTAACAAAAGGTTATAATCGCGAAGTCTCATTGCATTACCGTTGCCAAAGTCATGTTGAAAGAAGTTCATAATGGATTTCGGAAATTAGGCCGTGTGGTCGAGTCGGCTGCTTTTATGAAAATAAACATGCTTTAAAAGGCCAGTCAATTGAACTGTTCTCATCAACCGCAGACACCGGCAGCTGCCCAGTTCTTGCGTGTTCTTAAAAAAAAGGTCACCTTTACCGCTGCCTTCTACTTGCTTTTCTCTGCTTGGGCTTCCTGGGGCTCTCAGACGGACTTGCTAGCTAGACGTCTGGCGATACGAAAAAATATATATATATATACGCATTCTCACTGCACTGCAGGAATGCACTGGAGACACGTACGACACACCGACCCATTTGGGGTTTATGAGCACAAAACGTATATCTCGCTGTAGCTAGAGGAATCATCATGCTTTATTGAACAAATTTCGGGTGGCCGCGCATCACTACGACAGCGCGCCGGCGAAGTGGCAGAATGTCATTTCCGACTCCGCGTTTATATTCGTTGACTGCGGCCTGAGGTGCCTTCTTCCCACGGTAAGTGAAGCTTCACGGAACCAACGTTTTGCGATAGCCAGCGCACGGTGCAGAACAGTACGCGCTTAGAACCGGCCCACGCGCGACCATGGAACAGCCGTTTGGTATGTTCGCAGGCGTACGTTCTGTGGAGCCTTCCTCACTCTTGCAGCGCATCCGCTAACCTTCTCTTCCCTGCGCTTCTCGCGCGCACAGATAAGATACGCCTGCAATAGGGAAAGGTTCGTTCCTTAAAGGGCCCCTCACCAGGCCCCGTAGCAAATTTTGTTTACACGCTGGAAGTTGTTACGTATCATCTAGGGAATGCTCTGCCTCAAAAAATTTTCAAATTGCCTGATTAATAGCCGAGATATAAATATTTCAAAGCCGCGAACCCATGATTTCACAGGGCGAGCTCCACTGCACAGCGAACACTCTCCACTCGCCCCGTATAGCCTCCGCAAGCGAAATTCCTTCCCTGCTTTCTCCCATACCGGACCTCGAGGTCACGGGCCCCGCCTCCTTTTTTTTTTTCTTGCTTTTTTTTTTCGGCGCTGCGTTTTTTGCTGGCGGCGTTGTGCGCGAACTGCTGTGGTGTCTCGTTTTGCGCAGCGCACGATTTTGCGCGCTGAGCACAAGGACACAAGACTAGAGAAATTCAGTGCTACACGAACACTGAGGCAGAACAAGCGGATCGCAGAGCGTGATCACGCGCTGGAACACCGTAGAATATGGCATAGTTTCGGTACCTGCGCACGTGACTTCGCGACCGTGGGAACAAGTAGACGAAGCGGAGGTACATCTCTCTTGCTTCGGTGCGAAGTAAAAAAAAACACGCAGACATTCTGTTTGCGTGTTTTATTATTTCTCTAAACTTCAATTCGTTAATTCAAGCAACAGATCACACAAATAACAGACATTACCTTGAATAATTATCGAAGTCACATGTCACCGCGAGCGACGTCACACTGCGGACCCGACTACGTAGGCGCAGGGACACGACTACGTCACTGTCCGGCTTGGAGCGCGTTCGCTGCGAGAGAAAGGGAAAACGGCGTTCATAGTGAAATTTCAGACATTTCCGCGGCGCGTAGCGATGTAATTCTTTGCAAACACGATCGTTAGTGCGCATTGTATGCTCTGCGCTTGTCGGCTCAAAATGGCCAGACCACTTCTTTCCCATCTTCCCGGATCTAGCGTCGACTGGCAGGCGCCCCCCCCCCCCTATGGTGCTGAGGGCATCAAAATGCAAATATTCAGCCTAACGTTCTATCAGCACGTGTATTGTGGTACACCTGGGCAAGTGTGTAGGAACCTAGAACGCGCTCTGCTTAAAAGACTTTGTGCTGTCGCGAGTACTGCGAGAAACAAGCAACAGTCAAGCAACATCTGTTTTAATGTGCACAAAAGCAATTGTTGTTACTGAACACGAATGTTCTAAAATATGCATTCTTGCATAACGTACGTTCTACGTGCCGCAAATGCACCATGCGCTGTCAAAAGCAGGAATCTAGAGCGAAGACATATCTGAGAGAAGCCATGGTGAACATAAAAAAATTAAGCAGTCGCACAGTGGCACCTCCAAGGCCACTGTGCGACTGCTTAATTTTTTTATGTTCACCATGGCTTCTCTCAGATATGTCTTCGCTCTAGATTCCTGCTTTTCGACTGTCGCCTCCATCCCCCGAAGCAGAGTCGTGCAGATCCAGCGTTCCCCGAGCTCAGAGGCAGAGCACAAGCGCGCAAGCCGAAGGTGTGACTCACTCTCGGAGGAGAAAATGGCACATACGAAACCACGTGACTACAGCCAACGTCCTAATGTTTCGCCGATCCAAAGCTCAAAACCGGCGGACGCGCCGGTGGGACTGGCGTTAATCGAGACGCCAGCATGCAGTAGCCTAGGTTAACTGTCGAGGTTACGGTGGACCGTCGCCAACAGCTGTAACGCTGTGCTTTGATGAGGTTGCGGGAAACGCTTCAATATCGACGACTGCTCCCACATATATAGTGAGAAACTCTGTGGCTCCGACGACAGGGCTCGGAGCGCCTCAGAGCGCTCGAAGGTGGAGAAGAGCGATCGAGAAGAACCAGCCGAACGCAGGGCGCGCACCCTCTTTCAACCAGCCGAAGACAACGCCGCTCGCGAGAGCACTCTAGAGCGCTCAGAAACGACCCCCCCCCCTCCCCAGCCGAAGATGCCATAACTACCATAACTCTGCGATTGTGTCTATCAAGTAAATTCTCTAGATTAATGTGTCTAGGGACTTTACTGTCAAGAAAAACGGGTTGAGGCAAAGGGGAGGGGGCTGGAGCATTCTGAAACACGACTGGCTAAAAACGGGCTCGAGGTCAGCTTTCCACGAGTACGTGTCGGCGGTTTAAAGTCATGAAATAGCGTTGGTCTATGTGTTGCTCTATATTATTATTATTATTATTATTATTATTATTATTATTATTATTATTATTATTATTATTATTATTATTATTATTATTATTATTATTATTATTATTTCGTTTCCTTTCCGTGGAGCGGTTCGCACGTAGCTCATGGAATTGACAATGGTGTTTGTGATCAAGTGCAGGTCATTGAAAGTTTTATTTAAGTAATTAAAGCAATTTTGAAGCCCTTTCAGCCCGGCTTCTAATGAAGAGCTTGTGCAGCTAATTAACGCACTCTACATAAAAACGTTGTCGGGTTTTTCTTCTATCCTGCGATTCTTCACGAGGTGCCCTTCTTCAGAGAGAAAGTCCACGCCGCTACATCGTCACATGACTTCGTGTTTCTTTTTATGAGCGAGAAAGGAATCCGAAGAGGCTCGATTTTTCTTTAGTCCCAACCACACGCAGTAGCAGACAATGAAGCCATAGAAAGCATAAGGTAAATTCGTTGTTTTCTTTCATTCAAATGCATAAATAATGAGGTAAAGGGAAAGGAAAGTTGATAGCATATCTTATCGCATGTGGCGACTGAACCAACAACTTCCGCATTATTTCTGTCTTTCTGCTGCTGCTCACCGTCGTTTCTGAAGCAAGCTGGCCCAGCAACGCATCGAACATCAAAGAGGAACGGCGACCACATCGTTATAGTGCACAGTATGCAACAAAGAAGACTAAATCCTCCTACTATAAAAGTTCTGGGTCGGTTTGTTGTTCTTTTCGACCGATTCATCCATGTTGCAAATTCACAAGTAGATGGGCTCAACCTGTAGTAATTACGACACGTACGATTGAGCCGACCACACTACACTACGCCCTCTATATGGACTTGTTCTGACTTATCCACGCTGCGGAACATATGTCTTTCTGGGCTACAGCCCTGTCGTTATATTAAACGAGTATTCTTATCTGATGAATTCACACGGGTTTGGCGTACATGAGTGTCTGTAACCATTCCCAGAAAGAAAACTGTTCTTTCGCGCCTCCAGAGCGTCGTAGCGAGTTGCAAAAGGTATCAAAATGTAGGTCTCAACGTGAAAAGAAGCGAAAATTAGTCGCACAATAGGTAGCATTAACGGTACGGGTGTAATTAGCGCCAACATAGTAAAATATTAAACACATTGCACCAGACTCCTGTAAAGGTTGCACCACCACAAATATAGATATACTGAGGCAAAGCCGCAGTATGTCTATATCAATACGGCGCACTCTTGCGATATGGAATGAGTTCGCTTGGCAGGGCTCGCGCGAGGCGATGATGTCTGGAAGGCGGCTTCGGTGGTGCTCACAAGAAGTGAGAATCAGTTCGCCGAGTACGTAAAATTATTGTTGCCCGCGTAATTAAGCCAATATAGCCGAAAATTAACCACGTTGTACCTTATACTGCACTAACTTCGGGATCGTACCTGGCCTCTTGGTCAAAAAAAAAGAAAAGAGAGAATGGGTCATCCAAGAGGGAGTACCTGGCGGCCACTGCACGGGCCTGCTGGACGGCCCATCGCTGGTCTTGGAGTAGCGGGCTTCGCAGGGTCGGCCCCTGCGTGGGAGACGCCCGCTGCGCGCTGACGCGCGTCCTGCAGGACCTTTAATAAAGCTTATCCCATTCAACGGGTCAACCAACCAAGTGTCAGCCATGAAGAAGACATGCAAGGTAGACGTAATTGCGCGTGAAATACGAGATGAACAAGATACGAAATGAGTGAATAATGAAAAGGAAACAGAAAAAGACAGAATAGAAAGATGCAATCAACATTTCATCTTCGAATCATCTGAACCATCACGTACGTCGACCTTTCCTTCTTTTTTTTTTCTTTTAAGGTAGCTGTCTATTCCATTTACGTTATGATCGAAGCCTAAAGTTTGTTTTAGGAGAGCGCCTCAAATGACTTACTACAGTACCTTTCATGCGACCCATTCAAAACACACTCCAGCGTAGCTTCTGACGTGAAAAAGGGAACTGTTCATGCCATAGAGTTTATTGTATGAAACACTATGGTCCATGCCACCGAAAGCGGAAATGGAGGCCACGTGCGTTTCACAAGCAAATCGTGAGCACGCCAGTCAGCCCGCGGTGCGGTGGTTGAAGGCCAATGCATCTGCAGTGTCGCATGCGCTTTTCTTGGAAACCCAGGGGAACTCGCTCATCCGTCTTGCCCAATAATTCGAGTGCTAAAAGGACCCAGCTTTCGGCATATCACAGTAGGCGTCAAAGGTGTCTGGTATCACGAGACCGGCAGATGAGGTGTCGGTGACGTGAATGGCCTGCTTTCTTTCCCACGTCCGAAGCCGCGCTTCACTGGCCACGCGTTTTGAATTCGTCGCATTTTTTAAAACGCAGCGTAATTAATTATTTTTGCCCTCTTGAGCAATTGGGTCTTCACAGCGTAATTACTAGGTCGACAACAAAGAAATTAAATTAAAACAAACAATTTAACTCTGGTGTTTTACGTGCTAAGACCACGATGTGATTATGAAGCATGCCGCAGTGTGGAACACCAGATTAATTTTGACCCCCAGACCTCCTTCAGCGTGTACCGAAAACACGGTACACGAGCGTTTTGCCAATGCACCACTCAGTGTAAAAAAAAAACAACTTATTTCCCTGCTTTTCTCTTCCGCGCTTGGGCACATGCGAAACCGTCGCACGCGGACACGCTCAGAAGCTCCTTGCCCTGCATTGCCTAGTCCGCGAATATAGTAAAGCAATAGATGCACGCAACGGGAAGCACCACAAGGGTTGCCTCTAATTGATTTTATTGCGATTGCAATTATATGGACACTCCGGGCCCATTTTTTTTCCTCCGCCGTCGCCGTGATGTTCTGCATAAAGTCCAAGGGCGATAACACCGTCGCCGCGCGCGTCTGTGTGTGCGAGTCAAAGCTTGCGAGGGTGAGCGGACTATCGCGGCTCAATCCAACACTCAATCTCTTGCGCTCAAGGAAGGAAAGCGAGGAGGAAGCACGCCGTCTTCCATCGCGCGCATGGTACCGGGGGGAGAGGAGGCAGGGGGCCGTTGTACTTCGGCAGCAATTAACGCGGTCGCGCTGGCTTTATCTTGAAAGTAATCTGCGTTGGGGCCGCATTCTAGGTGGGCCGACGGTTCGTAGCTTTGCGCGGGCTGTGTTCTTGCGGCCCAATTTGCGTTGAAGCGATAGACAGCACGAAGGTCACTTCGCTCGCTGCTGCTGCCGCGCTTCCTCACGCCACCGTTTTGACAGCGAGTGTCCGCGGTCATAGAGTGTGGTGTGTGCATGTCTGCCTGTGCGCGCTAACGCCATGCTCGTTAATTTAGTTAGTAAGCGAGTGTTTACGAGTTTATACGGTCGATATACCATGATAACGCGGCTGGAGCGGTGGTCGGATCGCTGACGAAGCATGAAAAGGAATAAAATATGTACTGGGTGACCTTGCGAAGACTGCCATTTTTTTTTTAATCGCCTTTGACAGATCGCAAAATTCTATTCGTTGAGCTGCATTATACTCGAATAGACGGTTATTACTTGAACAGGAAATCAAAATGCAATATAGAAGAATACACTAAAATTTACTGATTAAATTACTGTGCGCCGACCGCGAAAGCGTGCTTGGTATATTACCCTAGGACAGCGCAGCAACGCAGCCTGCAACAGAGCCGGGAACTTGCTCTGAAACGTAATTATAAAGAATTATAGAATGAAACTTACCTTGCGCATACATCACTGGGATAGACGACTACTTAATTGCGCGTTTATCTGGGGCAGCAATTCACTATTTTTGTTTCACACGCCGCCTTCAACCGGCCAGCTCAATTTTGGAAGCCACCTAGGAGGACTCACTATTGGCAACTCCAGAATTTGTTACTTCCGCTGGCAACACTGTCCAAATAAACAAAGATGGCTACGACGTTCGCGTTGGTTTTTTCACTTGGTGCTAAGCTCACGCGTTTCTCTTTCGTGGGGTCGAATCGAGGTGTCTCGTAGAAGCCGAAAGGGTCCTTGCTGCCGGTTACCTCATTTTGATCGGTCTCAAGGTTTTCACCGACGAAACCGCGGAAATTGTTGCGCTGTGCGTGCCAACATCCGGCATGTCCAGCGAGCCGCATCAGTATTTTTTTTTCTTGTTCTTAAAGACAAAGAGACTTGCAAGCGAGACGGAGGTTTAAGAAAGGAAGGTTATTTTTGTTCGTATAGCGGGCTTCTGAAAGGTGCAAGCACTTGTTCTCGGCGTTGCTCCATTAGTACGATTACGATACTCGTCTGTTTTCAACCTTCATAGGCAACTCCGCACTGCGACTTGTGTAGTATATCACATAAGGCAACTCACATTACACAGAGTGATAAACAAGAAGAAAGGGGGTTTGTTGGTTTCTCATGATTATGCAGGGTGATCATTTTTAAGTTTTATGGAATATTTAAAACTCGCCTATGGCAGATAGCATAATTTTTGTCCTTGAACTAGGTCATTTGAAGAGGGGGACATTACTCGCACAAAAAAATTGAAACACGTACATTATAATCTAATTAACAAGATCACTAGTTAATTATTAATAATTACTTTGCAGCACATATTGCGAATTGCAGCCAATGAGCTTGCAAGACGTATGCACTTGAAATAAATTTCCAGGATGAGACCAGTTTCGAGATATTTCCCAAAGTGCGGAACGAAATACATGGACGTTCCATTTACTTTCGTGCTTCGATGCATAAAAGAGCTTTTTTTTCCCAAGAAAGTTCAAGTATCGATTTATACGACAAATTTCAAACGCACGGATCAAACTCCGCCTCTTAAGCACGTTTTATATACATAAATAGGAGGTTACCTACACAATAACACACCTCAAATTTATTGGCGAGAATTCATGGGACACATCGGTACGATCAATGCTACAGCTTTATAATGATTTGTTCCTGGATTTTCCAAGATACAGCCTCCCTCTGATGGTCAACACTTGCAAAAGAAACCTGCGTGGCCCTCCATGCAGCCCTTAATTTCAGTATTGAGAAACCACCCCATCCGTGGTTAATCTTAATTTTGTGATTCCAAGGCAGCCCTCCAGAGTTCACTTTCCGTTCTACGTCACGGATCCCATGAGCAGCTCGTCGCAGAGATCAGACAAGTCCACCATCTGTTGAGCAATTGACAAAGAACACGAGAAAATATATTTCGGTGGTTGCCTAGAGTCACTGCGGCTTCCGTGGAAATGATCAAGGGGACGCAGCTGCCCGATCTGCCCATGTGTCAGCTAGTGTTCCCATCCTTCTTAAGAGATCTGAAGCAGCAAAAAAAAAAAAAAAAAAAAGATTTCGCACGCTGGCACGTCACTTATTGGATCGGTGGAATGCATCTGAATTTACAAGCGCGCGCCTTAATATCTTGTACCTTAATTTGCAAATTCGTAGTTCGTGCGGCCTCTCACAATCGACGTGACCTACCTGGCCCGTTTATGGCTTAGCGTAACGTTTTAAAATGCGTACTGCTTTATCAGTGAATTTTCAGAGCGGCTGCAGTTAAACAATCGCGTTCCTTACTTGCGAATGTCCTCGCTTCAGCCAGCAAAAAGAAACGCTCTCAGCCACGCTAGATTAGCTGGACCAAGTGCCCATTTACATAACAAAAAAAATATTGGGCACTGACCTGCACTGTCATTAGCGCGAGCCGCTATAAAGGTGCTGCTGTGTTTCCTGAGACACTCCAAACTGTGCGACAAATTGTGACTATGCACTGTATGACGCTTTATTGTGGGCGAGGACTTACGGAGTCGCCATCTGCTGGAAGCGCCTCCCTTGCGTAGTATGAGGGATAACGCGGCGCACTCCTCATATATAGGTTTGGCTTACGGCGCTCAATAAAAACGCCTCCTGGTGATTTCTGTAAGTACCCTCAAAATGCGGGAATTATTTTACTGTGAAAACAATAATATTGGGCAAACTGGAAGCACAGAATCGTTTACCCTTTACCGAATACGTAGTAAACGCCAAAGCGCGCGGGCGCCGCAATGGAGTCTCCCGAACTGGCTTCTTGCGTGAAAGATAGGCAAACAGTGAGAGAAAACTATGTGAAATATGTCTTTAATTATAGTGGGCTGTCTGTATAACCAAAGGGAGCATAACAGAATGCAGCCTCAAATCAGCGATCGCACGGGTTCGCAGCGACCGACTGCATGTCTTCACGCATGAACGCGCACAATGTTTTGCTTTCGCTGCGAGCGCGTTTTCGCACCGTGCCGTGAGCTTTAGGGCGCAGAATATGAAAATTTGACAGTACACAAGCAATCATTGGTGCGTGGACACTATCAGAGCTGTTCAAAAATAATTTCGTTACAGAGACTTCGATGTTTGCAGCGACTGTGACGTGCCGTCGTGACGATTCATTCTTTTGTTTTTTTCTAAATTCTTGGACTTTTCAATATTATTTCTCAAGTTACGTCGCACTGTGTGTTTATCGTTCTCCACAGCGTGCGATATCCCGCTGCTTCTTTTTCGTAATCCAGTACATTAATTCATAACGCAAACATGGCCATGTGCCACGACTTTTTTTAATGTGCTTCTTGCTACTCCCTTTCAATTCCAGTGAACTTGCCAGAATCTAGCATCAACAAGTTCATAGACCAAATAAAGCGTCATGACATTAGCCGGGCAGCGGGGGAACAAGCGCCTCAGTGCGCGTTTTCTGCTACTCACCGAACATCGCAGTCTCGACGCCGCAGCAGGAGTCTTCCTCGCGTCTGTGCTTGCTGCATGCCCGAGTTGTAGCCGATGGCTGTTTGCCGGTTCTAAGTTTCGCGAGCCAAGCTTCAAGTAGCTTCCTGTCCTGCGGCTACGTGTGAATAAGGCTGACACGCCAGGCTCTGTTACGTACGTCCTGCCCTGCGGCACCTAGCAGTAGCATACTATGCTGCACGCCTCCGAAAACAGCAACTACCTATTACAGTGCTTTCAAATGCCGCCAAGTAGATACCCAAGGTGGTAAAACCTCACCACTTAATCAGAACCACAGCGCAGGTGGGACCTTAAACTTTCGTTTTCAGTTCGCTTCGGCGCTTCCGAAGCAGCCGACGCGGCCGCTGTGTCCACGTGATCCCTCATGCCACGTCACGCTGATGGTGACGCCAGCTTTTCCAGTGATGAAGCTCACCCCCAAAATCTCAGTGGGACAAGGACATTCTATGTGAATACGTGGCGCCTTCACAAACAGTGTGACAGACAGTTCTACATTGTCCATTCTCTCCTTTGTTTGCTATCTTCTCTCTCTTTCTTTCCCCTTCCCTATAGTACAGGTATCGGAGATGTCCTCTGGTTATAACCTCCCTGCCTACCCTTCGCTTTTATTCCTCCATTTTGACTCCAAGGTCACACTTGAGGAATTTTCGTTCGACGCTGGACACTTACAGGATGTTGAACAGTAATTAAGTTAACCTTAAATGAGTAATTATGTGTGCACAGTACAATACTCATGGATATATGATGAAAAACGCCCCCACAACACATATAGAACGGGCAGATGCATCTTAAAACTTTTTTTGCGCAAACAAACAGGGACGAAGAATAGGGGCAACACAAGCACGAGCGCTTTCTAACAACTGGATTTATTTTCGAAGAACCACCTGCTTAAATACCCACAGAACTGCGCGATCTAGTCAAAGAAGCACGCCTATAACGCATATGATACCCGCAGATCTGCGCGATCAAGTGTTCCATCAATCAATCTGTTCCACTAGGCGGACTCGCAGTTAGGGCAGATGCAGTTCTCTCGGAACTGTGGGCTAAATTCTGCGCACACAATTAATTAACCCACACAGTTTGTACTTCGCCTACACATATATCACTCATATTGTCACAATTAAAATATAGGCAAGGTACCTCATTTAATTGACCGAAAACACTGGGGAAGCCGACTACGAGTCTCGTATTACGCATGGAAGTAAGCAGGGTTGAGCATTTATGTGCAAAGCTCATAATTAGTTCCCAAAACACTCATGTTTCGATACAAACTCAACATGCCCCTCTATTTCACCAAATGTAAACATGGTGTATCGTAGAGTTCTCTCGAGGCGATGGGAAACATAACTGACAAGGGTCAAATGCAGTCAAACGCCTTTATGACGAATTGCTTGGGACCTCCAAAATCCTTCGTTATACAGGTCACTTCGTTGTAAAGATGGCGCACTGTGCCGTTCACAATATATAGCAGCTAGCATAAGCACGTTAAAAGAAACCCTTTATTTAACACGAATTTAATAGAGGTGTTGCGATGTAGGTCGTTAATGTTTTGTGTGCGCACTCCATCTGACAGAATGTGTGATTGAAGTCAACTTCATTGCACCGAGGTTCACAGTATGTAGCTATGCAAAGTAAAGCGTTGTTGTTGTTGTTAAAACGTTTATTGAAATAACCATGAAAAGTTTCCGCCCCCAGGAAGTGAATCCATCAGGGCGAGGGGAAGGACGAAGGGGAAGATCAGTTCGGATATTACCGACCATTTTTGAGTCCTGTAGAAGTCGGAGTAATTACTGGAATATGAGGCGCCGCCTGTCGGGGGGACCAGCGGGAAGGCGCCAGGCGTTCGAATCCTGAGGCCTCAGAGTATAGCGGGAGGGTGGCTATCGCTCTTCTACGGTGCTCGGCGAGAGCCATAGAATAAAGAACCAAGAGAGCCGAGCAGCCCCAGAGTATATGTCGCTGAGATCGCCCTGTGCTGCTATCGCCTCCCTTGCAGTCAATATTATTGGTTCGTTTACAGCATATTCTTCACTGTTGCCTTTGTTGATATTCCTCATATACATTGTTTAATTGCTCCGCGAAAATTCAAGGGGAAAGGGGGGGTTAGAGTTTGAGCTGCCGAGCCCCCCACCATATTATTATTATTATTATTATTATTATTATTATTATTATTATTATTATTATTATTATTATTATTATTAAAGAAATAGAGTTGTTGCTCTTTTGCGTGGAGCCAAACGCTGTTACTTTAATAAATTCCAACAATCTTCAAAAAATGTAAGCAAAACTTGGTCTTTGGTAAATTATCTCAGAAGAGTGAGTTCCAGTAAACGGTCAGTTTTCGGTGCTTTTAGGCAACCTCCCAAAGCAGTGGCTGATGCTTTCAATAAGCCCTTTGTTAGAGCATCCCAAAGAGCTGTCTCTCCATCCACAAACACTCGGTCGTTAGGGCAATCCGTATCTGCGTCAGCTTTTCTTCCGATAATATTGAAGGGTGATCTGGAAAAAAATTATTTACAGTTTCCGTCCTAACAAGCCCACTGGATATGATGGAATATCTTTACACACCATCAGAAGGAACTTCAATGCGCTGTCAGATAGTAGCTTGCATATACTGAATGGTTATTTGGAAGGTGCCGAAATTCCAGAATGCCTAAAAACTGCAGTGGTTTTACCGCTACACAAGTCAGGGAAGAAAGATAGTATTGAAAACTATCGGCCAATTTCTATATTGCCGGTTATTGCTCACGTCTTAGAAAAAATTCTTTTCCACACTATGTTTTCTTTTCTTAACAAAGTTTCCATCCTGACTGATCGACAGTTTGGCTTTCTTTCAAAGCGCGGTACCGTGGCACTGCTTGAGGAATTTTTAGATGAACTGTTCTCGGCATTCGATCAGAATCTTTTCACGTGTGCGCTGTACTTAGATGTAGCGAAAGCGTTTGAATACCTGAATCATAAAATCTTGTTAAGTAAACAGCATCTTTGGGGATTTCGTGGGCATTTTTGTATCATTATCGACAATTACGTGAGCAACAGATTTCAAGTGGTCGCTACTAATGATAAGGGTGTTTTTAGTCGTTTTGATAAGGGTGTTTTTAGTGTTTTTAGCTGTCGTGGAAATCTGGAGTTCCTCAGGGGTCCATTTTATCGCCATTGTTGTTTAATATATTTGTTAATGACTTTCCTTTGGCAATTTCCAAATGCTCCGTGTTCCAGTATGCGGACGACACGGTGTTAGTCAGTCAAGAACTTCATTGAGGTCCTGAGCAGTTTTAAGCCGTTTGAGATCCGACGCGGGGAGCTCCTCGGGCCGAAACCGTAGGTGACGCCCAAGTCGGGACGGGAACGTGGTAGCACTCCGCCAGCTGACAAAACATCTTTCTTACAAAATGTCCACTGAAATGTTGCCAAATGACGTGTACAAGGCAATGCTTTGGTTCACTAATAATAGAATTGTTGTTAATACCCAAAAAACACAACTTGCAATGTTTGTTTTCTCTCTCCAATCAAGACTACTTTAATTAACATGACTCTCTATTTAGATGAGTCAGACTGTATGTCTTGTAAATGTGCGCCTATCCCATACGTGGACTGTGTGAAATATCTCGGAATCTATTTCGATAGTAACTTATCGTGGCAACATCACCTATCACTTGTTTGTTCTAGACTGAGGTCAGCAGCTTGGCTGTTAATTGTTTAATATCAAAAGTTTCACACCCTTGTCTGTAAAAAAGATTATTGTACATGCACTGGGTTACAGTGTGTTGAGATACGGTATTACAGTCTTCGGTTTCTGTTCGGATCGTTGGAGAAGCAGGGTAGACAGGATTATAAAAAAAAATATTCTTAAACATGTTGCCTACAATTCAACATTAAAATGTTGCCTACAAGAGTAATTACAGCTGCAAATATCTTCCGTGAACTTGTTGGTCTACCGAATTTTCATTCATTGCTTATAGAAAAAGTTATCGTCAAGCATTTTTGGAATTCCGCATTCAAACAAAAAAGTGGAGCCACAAGAGAACTTAGAAAACGCGTCCGGTAGGTTCAGCCTCAAGTATGGTGCCGCCAGACGCTGCACGTATGGACTAGAGTTACTGTATGTGCTACCGCAGGTAGCACATACCTACGGTAGCATATACAGTAACTCTAGTATGGACGACCGCACGCCAAGTTTCATCCTAGACGCCAGCGCTCGTTTCTCCCCTGGCGGAACGATTTCATCTCCAACGGGTGTAGGTTTCCTCCGCCGCTTCCCTCAGCGGTAGCGCCCGCGTTCAGTTCGTTCTACGCGCGAAACGTCTCGTGTTTGCGACGGCGCCTCTTCGGATGACCGGAAATTATTATTGTGTTGTTAAATGTCACGACAGCAATGTAAACACGAAAGGGTTGATTCCACCAGTGAAATTCTGCCGATTCACAATGGATTACTGCGGTGCGCCGAGCGAAGTAAACAACTGGCAAACGAAACGAGCTCGTTCATTGATCACTCCTGAGTGTATGACGGTTTTTATATGTAACCCACATGAATTTAATAATTACTCGGTACATAATCCTTTTATTCATATAAAAACTTTAAGTTGTTCGGCGAGCGCTTGTCCTGTCTTCTTTCTCGTGTTTCGTTTGTGTGTGGGCTGCCCAAGAATGGAAACCACTTCTGTTGTATGCGCTAGCAGTGGCCGAAGTTCACGCGTGCCGAGAAATTGAATATGTGCACGATGCATTGAACATGACCGGAGTTCATTCCCGCTTCACCACTGCACCGATCGATCGAGTTACTGGACGATACACGCCCGCGTCTTGGTCGCGCCGGCATTGCTGAAGCAGGAATGATTACTAAGACTTTCAACTTCTGTCTCTTGAGCACTGTTAAAAAATGGCCAGGCTGTCTACATTGCTGCCTATATTCCATATTGTAGGGGACGTACTTGATAAAGTTCTGTGCGCATGTCGTACTTGTGCTATGCAGCGATATATTTTGTTTATTTCCGCACAGTGTCGATGGAAGTCCGTTGTCGCCATCAGAGACAACACAGATTTGTAGCAAACATATTGTGAGAAACCGCAAAAATGACTTTAGCTCGTATGTGCCGCATCGTATGTGCTGACGATTTTTCCGGCGGCACATACGATGTCGTTTCCAATTACCTGCTCAGCGTCACTTACATGGTTAAGCAGACGCTGCCCTTTCGCCGCATTGCAGCCACAAAAATATACGTCAAGCGTACCGATGTTTTTAAAGGCAAAAAGAAGCGTGTGCAGCCTGTTTCACACTTAGGGAAAAACTCGGAACGTATTGCATCGCGATGCGGCAAGCAATGGAGCCGTGCGGCGACAGCAGCTCGAGCAGGCGCAGACGCTCGAGGGGCGGAGTCGTGATCTGCGTCGTCTGCTACGGCGGCGCGCGCTGGCCGCATTGTCGGGAAGCGTGCTACTGCCAGGGGCAGTGCACCGATTTTATCAGTACTGCGGGAACTGAGCTGATATTCTTTACTAAACGTTGTGCGTCGCCAAACTCTGAGCCTTCAGTGGCGATAAAGGAGTTCCACAAACTTCTTTTGACAGCATGCTTCGTTTGTTCTTTCGAAAGGCCGGGGTACTGAGCGCGTGCACGTATATTTCCTCACTGTGTGTGCTACCGTAATAAGCAGCGACAAGGCGCACTAAGATTTGCGCGCAACGTGCTCAGTCGTTGTTTGACTCAAAAGGAAAACAAAGCACTCAACAATGATAACTATGGGGGTCGAATACGATAAAACAAACCGATACGATTAAAGGAATGTTTTAGGTTAAGACAACGAGCTGGAAGTGATTTTTCTCGACAATCATTCACTACACCAGACAGACCCTGCTCGCCGGAGGGGAATTGGACACGTCACGCTCGGAACTTCAGTTAGTATCTCGTCATGTCCCCAGCGGCAACGATGAAAGCGCTCATCCTGGAAGGCAGTGAAGTGTAAAATGACTTGATCACGGATGTGTTCATTCGCAGCACGTCTCAGTCGCTGACGATGGTGGATCGAACCCTATCCGCGGGCGACTGATAGAGGGGATGGTGCGGCAGCGATACTTTCAACGAGCCCCAGACATTTTAAATGATGTTGGCGCCCAGGGATTGAGGCGGCCACTCCAAGAGAGTGACTGCGCGCTGCTCTTCCAGCAGTTCTTGCACAACACGAGTAGTGTGGATCGGCCATCTATCGCGTTAGAATATATAGTCGCTTTTCAGAAACGGGCCGTCAAGAATGTATGGAATCAGTACGTCATCTATGACTGCCCTGCAGCGATGAACTTACCTTCGAGGCGTATCAGTGGGCGTCGCACAACGCTTATACCGGCTCATTTCACGCAGTAACGATGAGATCGGCTCCCTAGCTGCAACTGACAGTAGAACGCTTCCCGACAATGCGGCCAGCGCGCGTCTCCGTAGCAGACGACGCCGTTCAAGATCCCGCCCTTCGAGCACCTGCGCAAGCTGCTGCCGCCGCCTGACTCAAGCGCTCGCCGCATCACGATGCAATGTGCTCCGAGTTTCCCCCTAAATGTGAAACAGACTGTACATCGCCCTTCGAATGAAATGTCCACGCGCACACACGTAGGTACACACCACGCGCGGCACGAAACGTGCCCAAACACGCGCAGTGCAAGGCAATCAAGGCGGTGCGAACGAGAGGTGGGAGAGGGGTACCACCCGCTAATAGAATTTTGCTTCGCATGCGGCGCTCTCAATGCCTACAGTTACTGTATATGCTGCCAAAGGTAGCAGAGTTGCGCGTAGGTCCGCCATCTTGCCTGGGAAGCAACCAAATCTATGCGGCGAAGCCGCACTCCGTTTTTGCAGGCGGCATGCCTACCGTATCGTCGATCGACCGTGGGCGCTTTTGCATCGCTTGTGGACTGCTTTTCCGCCTAATCGCAAACAAAGCGCATCGAAACAGCTGACTGCATAAGATCGTCAAGAAAAAGGCGCCGAGATCGGTCCCCACCGAAGCTTAGGCCTAGCGTATCCGCCGAGTCCGTCTGCACGCTCTCGACGCGCCTAGGCTCAGGAATCAAGAAGTCTAAAGAGGATAAATCACTCTATATTTCAGCTTTCGCATCGGTGTTCTTAAATAAACCATTTTTTCATGTTTACAGTGCCAGCACAAGTAGCGATGAGCGCCGATGTGACGCGTCATAAAGACCTGCAGGTATATATATGTACTGTCGCTGAAGGCTCCCGGCACTAGCCTGCGCTTCTCTGACGAAGATATATGACTAGACCGACGTGTCGACTGAAAGGCATCACTGAACTAAGAAAACGTTGCATATCCTTCGCGTGAAGAACAAGAAACAGCTATCCAAATCAGTAGTAACAGCCCATACAGTGTCCCGGGTCGGCGGTTCATTTAGGACTTTTTTTCGAAGTTAAAATGCCAGTCGCAAGTGAAAATCGATGTTGTGGAACTTCCGAGCATGCTACTGAATACGGACAGCAAAATTTTCTTTGAGGTACAGGCGCGAGTTTTAGTTGCTGGGCATCTACCATGACTAAGCGAGACGTACCTCTGTGAAACTGAAACTGCTTCTCAATCCTTGACATGGCAAATTATCCGCTCATGTTCGCCTCCTGGCGTGGCGTAATGGTAAAGTACCCGGCGCCGAGGTCCGAAGATCGAATCCTATTTGGAGCTTCTTTATTTTTACGTTTTTTTTTGTTGCACCAAAACGCTTTCCGTTGATTTCTGTATTCCAAAAATATATATACGGTGTCCAGGCGCCGCGTATTTAACGCGCTAGAGCTATTTTTCTCACCAGTACCCAGCGCCTCCGAGCACGCCGCGCCTCAAACGCGCGCCTGCTCAGCGCCCCAGCATTAAGCGCACGCGGCACTGGACCCATAATCCGGCGCTGCACTGAACACTGAATACTTGGTACTGGGTTTTGCATTAGGGATACCTGCTTATGTGCCAAAGCGCTCAACGTGTAGGCAGTCTAAAATATTACTGGTGAGTCAATGACCAACCATTGATATTTCGGCACTGGTACCCTATTAGACTTGTAGAAACGTACCCACCTACTAGCAGTCACTGGCACACCAGCATGTGCTACTTCACCATGTGCTACTTGGAATACTGCAGGTATTCCAAAAGTAACCTTCTGTGGAAGTGTAGTGAAAGTTTTTCTCTCACAGGATTGACATAGCTACATAGCTAGCTCTCCGCAGCTAGCCAGCACGCGAACAGCGAACGCCAAGATCGGCCGGATTCGCTTTGAATTTGACTGGCGATAACTTGTGTCAATCCAGTTCGCTGCAGTGGCGGCGTCGGGAAATACAAAAATTGGCCCGAGCATCTGCTTCTCCGCAATGCACAGTTGCTTGACTACCACGTGATGACGCTCTGCCAATAGAGGCGCTAGCGGCGAGATAAAACAGACGCGCAACTCTGCTACCTTTGGCAGCATATACAGTAGTTCTATCAACGCCGGCGCATCAGCGCCGCTCTCGATGCCGTTCTTGTCCATGTGCCGGACATATTTAACAAATTACCAGATGAAATTTTTAATGCGACATCGAAAAGCACGCTGAAAGAAATATTAAATCAGCGATGGTGAAATTAACCTCCCGAACTTTTTTTGCGCCATAATATTTACTTCAACTTCATTCGTTTTAACTAGAGTAAACAAATGTTATCTTGTTCTTCTCCATTTTTTTTTCATTCATTTTATTTATTCTCCATGTCTCATCAAATTATGTTGTTTTTTTTTCTTTTTCGCCATGTGTATCATATTCATAGGCACGGTCCTGCAAGCCAACTGACGCCTAGACCGGTCTGTTTATGTTGTTTTGTGTTTTGATGGCAATTATTATTATTATTATTGTTGTTGTTGTTTTATCTAGTCGGCACTGATGGTATTGCGTTACATTTCGTCTATAGCGCTGTGTTTTCGTCTCCTCTGATGTCCTGCGTGCTCTTTTGCGCTTTGCTTCAGTTTTAATTCGTTGCGACCATGCGACAAACCATGAAGCATGGCCTTCGAGATTCGCTAACCGCAGTACTCCGTTAAAGATTCTTTCATTCCCTTTCATTCCTAATATTAATACATATATTTAGTATTAAAGATAGAATAGATTACTTCGTGTATTAGAGGCGTCCGTGCCTGAATAAATACAATGGTAAATCGATTATAAATAGATGGTGTCGAAAACATGGTGGCCATGATGTGTTTCTTTTTTTTTGGGGGGGGGGGGGAGGGGTCAACTTGTTGCTTGTAAAAGCAAAGCCTTTGAGATTTGCACCCGTAAGTCTAATGGAGCAGTCATATGGTGTAGCAGTCAGCTTCCCAATATGCAAATCGCACCGCTGAGCGACAGCTTGCGTGAATAATCAGCCTCGAAGGCTACTTTTTATTTATTTATTTTTATTCATGGCGGGTGGCGAAAGTTATATGTGGGAAGGAAAATTCCCTGATCCCTAGCTCCTTATCCCTTCTGCTTCCTTTATTTAGGTACAGTGGTTTAGGGGGCACTATTGCCAGCGTCGCTTTCACCGTGGTGCAACCTGGAACCTTTGTGCTTGGCTTTGGACGCCATTGCTGAAAAACTCGTAGAGGCGGCAGGAGGTGGATGGTTCACTGAGCGTGGTCTTCCCTGACGGACGTCTTCCTTACTTCCATCTCAGGTTTCAACGCGTGAGCGCCGTTGCAGTGCTGACAAATCGTACGTGAAGAAGTGCACATGTGTGTGAAGTAGTCTAGTGGCACGACCACTTGTTGACAACTTTGTAAATGGCAACTAAGAGGAAGGATCCCTGCGACAATTTCGATGTCGCATTTATGCCGTTGGCTAAAAGATGTGCCGGCGAAGATGAAGCAGCGCCCGACTGTCGCAACAGCTCAAGTGATGCTAGTGTGGATCCGTTAGATTTCGAGAGACCCACTCTAGAGCAGCTAATGTATTACGATCGTCCTTGCTCTGCGAGGAGATCTGGACAAAGATGTTGGCTGAGCGTCGAAATGTGTCTATGGAACAGAGTACTGCACGACCTTGGTTTCGAACTTCTCGAGCACAAACCTGGCAAGGTTATTTTGCAGTCACTGCCCTACGCTGAGGCTTGCAACAAACATTCCAGTGTTTGTTTCGTACAGTCTTCGTGCCTACTTACGCGGCTTCTTGAGCGCCACTGTTGCATCGACGAGCTTAAGCTGTTCTCTCGGAAGCTTCCCAGCAACGCCGACTACACTGACAATCCTAACAAAAAGTCCTACCCCGTTCGCTTGGCTGCCGCGTTGCGAGACGGCCCCATCCGCAACATTCGCAGGCTTAAGCTTGTGCTCTCCAATAACCCCGCAGAGAATCCCGACGAAGTGCCCAAGCGCCACGTATACGTACTCGAGGGCCTCAATGCTGTCGCCGGTCTGGAAGAGCTCGTGATCGATTGTCCTGAGATCAAGTTCAAATTTTCATCAGAACTGGAAGCGCTGCTACGACGCAATGCCGGCACCCTCAAAAGAGTCAAGATCGTCCAAGCGACTCTACCAAGGAATGTGTACCATGCGTTACAATACCTTGTCAACTGTGAGTCGGTGACGTTCAACCCACCTTTAAATATTGACAGACGCCTCCCGACTACCGACCCTGTGGCACAACTTCTGTGGAAGACGAACACCCTGAAGAAAGTCAGTGTTCGTTCTATCATAGATCGCGCTCAGCTTACCCCACTGGCGGAAGCCATCAACACCTGCACTTCTTTGACAGAGCTGACCGTGCAGTTTGCAAATACGAGCTGCTCAATGGGCGCTTTATTTTCTGCGCTTGGAAGCAACACTACCTTGAAGAAACTGCATGTTAAAGAAGGACTTGTTACTCAAAGAAATGAACAAGCTCTGGCATTGGCATTGCAATACAACACCTGCCTTCGTACCTTGGAATTTGAGGATTGTGTGTTTCTTGAAAGCACCACGAACTGGGCAGGAGCATTGATGATAAACACCACATTGGAAGAGCTTCATATGACTCTCAAGCTACGTGTGGCACTAGTACGACAACTCTGCGAGGCACTGGCTGTAAGCAAGACTCTAAAAAGGCTGACTATTGCTAGCTTCGATGCTTGCATGCAAGTGAGGTATGTGCTTTACTTCTCTTCGCTTTTATTGTTTTCTTAGAGTGATCAAATTTCTCATTTAGCACTGGGAGGTAATAACTTAGTTGGACAGGCAGAGGCAGGTATGAAGATAAAATAATAACATGTTTAATTGTTATGTGCTTCACCGGTTCAGATACTGTGTGAACATGCACCCGCAATGTGTTCAGTTAAAGGGATACTAAAGAGCAACACCAAGTGCGCTTCGACATAAAATATTCTTTTGACATTCTATTATCATTAATTTTTTTGATTACCAGGAAATAAAATGAAGCCTAAACTTCAATTTCTTGAATTTCGCAGCGAAAGCCCCACACGGATACATCAATTTAATGCTGCAGATTGCAAATTAATTTCCCATATTTGAGCCATTTTAGTGCACCAAAAGGTCTTGAAACTTGTTAAGTTCAGTCTTAGGCTTCTTTAGAATTTAGTCCATCTCTACCAATAAGAAATTCATTTTGAAGAAGGTGTCAAAGATTTGTGATGTCACAGTGAGCTGGTGCAGGAACTTGAACGCAGCATTGGCCACCTGTCTTTGGTACTTGCTTTTCCTGTCTTGCCAAGCTTCCTCTTATGGTAGGAGTAACTTTTCTGGTACTGTAGCAGCATAATTTACTTATACAGCTAAACTTACTTTTCTCTTTGGTGTTCCTATACCACAGAATTTTTCTATGTCAGCTTGGGCATAGGGAATATGACATTGCAAATACATATTTTTTAACAAGTAAACAGGACTTTGCATTAGTGCTATAACTCGCATACGTAGGAGTTCAGTATCGAGTAGCAACCCGCCGTGGTTGCTCAGTGGCTATGGTGTTGGGCTGCTGAGCACGAGGTCACGGGATTGAATCCCGGCCACGGTGGCGGCATTTCGATGGGGGCGAAATGCAAAAACACCTGTGTACTTAGATGCACGTTAAAGAACTCCAGGTGGTCTAAATTTCCGGAGTCCCCCACTACGCCGTGCCTCATAATCAGAAAATGGTTTTGGCACGTAAAACCCCATAATTTTTTTTTAGTATCGAGTAGCATACTGAACACAAGGCATTAATGTATGTTTTTAGTTCCTTTTTACTTTGAATTGTACAGCTTTAACAGCACACTGTGCGTGCTTTGTGCAAAATGCACATTTCTGTATGCAAAGTTTTAAGTTTGTAAGCTTTTCTCTAGTGAAAGTGACTTCCCTCATGTGCATTCAAATGCAAGACGAGCAGTGAGGCGATTAGTGCTGTAAGATTACTAGTGGAGTATCTTTGCTAGCCTTGCCCCCAGTTTGTATTTCTGGATTGGGCCATACAAGAATGTTTGGACAAAGCCTTCCTTCAATTCAGCTGTGTGCACATAATGGTTTGAAACCGAAAATCGACTGTGACTATATCAAGAAATTCATGGAGGACATCCCAGCGCTCGCCCTCAAACGTCTCCAAACATTCCGCTGCATTTTAAAGCACTATTTATAATAATTGCTGAGCAACCTAATATAATCTTCAGGGGTGTGTTAATATTTGAATATTTCAAATAATGAATTGAATAATGTCTTATTTGATTTGGTCTTCAAATAGTTTGTAAATATGCAAACTTTCCTAATAGTTTTCAAATAGTTTTAATCGTCAAGTGCGTGCTGAAACATGAAATTGGAGCAAATGCATGATAAACATCACACCAGCAGCTATAGTAAACAAAAAACGCAAGAAGTTGCATTCCTCAGGGTCAGACATTTCCTCCTAAACTGCTCATTTATTTTGAATGCTCCATTTGGACTTCTAATAAACCACGGTTCATCACGTCCAACAGAAACTTCCGAACATTGTGAATACATAGAGTACGAACATCATTGTGTATTAATGGTGACAATGTCTTTCTTTCTTTCTTTCTTTCTTTCTTTCTTTCTTTCTTTCTTTCTTTCTTTCTTTCTTTCTTTCTTTAAGGTATTCAGTTGGATTTGGGTCACTCATAGCACTGTTCGATTCATATTCGATTTGGTCTCAAAAATTATTTCTTGACCACCCCTCTTTGCTAGAACCTGAAATAGATAATAGTGGAAAGCTTGGCTGTACTTGCAAGCAACTTTCTGCAGCCATGAAGAGAAAGTTACGGGTACGAAGTGCACTCAAGTAAGAGCACTCTTAACTTGTCCTGGTGGCATAGTGACTCTGGCATTGCACGGCTAAGCCTAAAGGCATAGGATCCAATCCCAGCCGCAGTGGCTGCATTTTGAGGGGGTGAAGTGGGGGATGCAAAACCACCTGTATACCGTGGTCAAAATTAAATTCAGAGTGCCCCACTATGTTGTGCCTCATAATCATATTGTAGTTTTGGCAAGTAATGCCCTAGAATATGATTTTTAAGAGCACTTTTGAAATAATGTCCCCCATTACCATCAACATTAGTTTAAGCTGGGGAAGCGAGAACTTTAGCAACTTATTTACAACAGAAAACTATGGCAAAATACATGTGGGCAAATGCAACGTCACACATGGAAGCTAGGCTCATTCACTGTCTGCTCCAAGAAAGCGGAAACGTTGTCAAATGCTGCCTGACTACTTGGTGCAGTAACGCAATACAGAAGCTCTGCCCCTCTAGCTTTCTTTTCTTTGCCACAGGAAGTTGTCCGCAAGTATACCTGGTTCTGATTAATACTAGCAAAAAAAGAAAAAATAGCATGGACTCTTCTGTCAGTCACAGACATCTGTTGTAAATGTTCTTTGCATATCATACCTACTGAAAGCGGAAAAGTATGATACAGAGTCCACTTGTGAGACCATGATTGCAAGAAGCTACGACAAGCAAACCTTGCAATGCAAGATGAAAACTGAGATGAGTTATCTTGTAAAAATAGATAAAGTGCAAGTTTGCTTTTCAACATGCACCACAAGCTGCAGTTCTACATTGTTTAGAGCAGACAAGTGTCCACGTGTGAGGACTCTGTAGCTGATTCGCTCATATTTAATGGCAGTGCTTTTGACAGCAGTTTAAAATTCATGGCGTGAACTAGGTAAGGGCAAAGAACACAAAGACAGGGCGGGCACTGTGACAGGATGGCCGCCCATGAATAGTTCTTGATATGAATTTATTTGAATTGTGACCCACCAACTAATTCGAGCAAAGATTCTGCTGTTACTTCACACTGCCAGTTATGAAGATTTCTACTGCTATTGTTTTATAGTTCGGTTTTATAGTTCGAATCTAATAAGTATGAAGTGGAAGAAAACAAGAAAGCCTAGACTATTGGGCCGCAGGTGCTTGTCTGAAGAAGACTTCAGAGGGCTCAGCTAGCTTGTCAGCAAGTTAGCTGACAAGCTGGAGGGTCTCGCAGTTACCGACAGCTGTTGGTTGGTACAGCCCTTGGTATTCCAGAAAGACAGATTTTGAGACTGTTTTGTTTACAGCTACTAAAATAAAGAGGGGAAAAAATTTGGTGTCAACAGTGTAACTATTAAAACATTGGTGGGCTAGCTGGCGCATTTCTGTTAGCACGTACTGTAATTGTGATGCCAAATGTCATGCTTCCAGGTCCTCAGGCCTCAGCTTGAAGCATGCGACTCACTGTGTTTGTCAGTGAAGTTCTGCCTTTGTAAATACCTGCCAGTGCAATTTTTCAGGGTATCCTTGGCGGAGTGCTTGACTGCGAACAGCTGCTATGGCCGTGTGCAACTACCCTGGAGCGAGCCTGATATCCCGGGTTTGACAGCTGTTGTGGTGTGCCCTGAATTGTGCCCCGAAGTAGTGATCTTGCCAACAATTTCACACATATCGGAGACAAGTCTGATGCCCCTTCTTCAAGCTATTGGTGCAAGCAAGCGCATTCACACCTTTAAGATATGCCTTGGAGATGCCGCCAGTGCTAAGGGTGCAGCTGTCTGTGAAATGCTGAAGACTACACATTACATCACAGCAGTGGAGATAGGAATGGGGCATGATGAGGGAGGTCAATTCCATGACCTAATGCATGCCCTGGCGGCAAACAGAAGCATAACTGTGGCGACAATCTCTGTTCATGTCATCAACAGGCTTGAAACCGCTGAAGATCTCGCATACTTACTGTCGCACAACACGACACTAAATGGACTTGCCTTGTACTCAGACTCTAGTTTAAGTGCTGAATTTGTGAGGGAGCTTTCAAAAGGAATGTGGAGGAACAATCACCTTGTAGAGTTCGTAATAGCCCCCAAGTTGCAGTGCACTGATAATGAGAGCTTTATCTTATTTGAGACAGTACGAAAGAACAAGGGTGTTCTGAACCGTGCAGTTGATTTTATTTTTCAGCACAGGACAGACCGACTATGTGCAGAAGGGTTTGAGTTGTTTGCTAGAAGTGCCTGTCAGTTTAGTTACATAGCAAGACTCAGTGGGAAAACGGAAGCTGAGGTAGCTGCGGCTGTAGTCTCAGCTACGAACGTTTTGAAGGACTACTATTTAGTTATCACAGGAGTTGTCGAGAACTCCGTTAGATGCCATCCTGCAAATAGCACACAGATAGATGCTCTGAACAGTGACTGCTGGCGTGCAATTGCAAACTACCTTAGTGTTTACGACGTGCTCGGCCCCATATCTTGATTTTCCTTCCAATATGCACCATAGTTTATGCCAGGTTTAGTGAACAGTGCCTCATTTCCCATGCCCTGAATAAGGGCAAGGTACAAGATACGTTTATCTTAAGCTTTTGCTTGTAGCATATTGGAACCTTATGGTTTGTTGTGTCCTTGAAGTCAACATGTTATGTTCAAGCAATCAGTGGACCGATCTTGCCATGTTTAGAGTGCTTGCACACCTGTGCTTTGAGCACCACAATTCCTGCAGTTCACACTGCTTTCCCCGCTGCTCTCAGGTTCAAGACAACGTTGAGGGGAATGTCATTGTGGATTTTTCTAGCAAATTTTTTGAGGTGCTTAGGGCTCCTATTCGGTCTTGTTGTACAATCATATTATTCTCGCCTTACTGCCTCCTGATCTTGAGATCTCAGTTGGCTATTTGTCACAGTGAAAAAGAAGTGGAAACAATGTTGATTTATGGGCCTTTTACCATGACCTAATTACTGGCATTCATTGCAGTAGCTGTAGCAGTGACGGCACAGTGAGACTTGTGGTAAGATCGGTCTGTGAGTATTCATTAGTCTGATCTATTATTATATAAATTGCATGTGCATTTTGTGGCCACAATGGATCTCATGATTGTCTCTCAATAACTGGTCATGTTATTTGTGTAATTAATTAGTGTTGCTTTTTGAAGGACAGTGAAGGGAGGCACTGACCGATCACTAGTAATTGATAACTTTTATCTTCACCTTTCAGCCATTACCATATGTGTACCCACTGCGTAATGTGCCTTAACACATTGTGGCTTTGATTTTCATTTGTTTGAAACAATGTGTGCAGTGGTAGTCATGACACTGGTGACGTTACTACAGTGTTCAAAGATGGGGCAGTGCTGTTGCCACTGAATGCTATGTGTGATGATTTACAAACTCTCACTGTGATAACTTTCTTTGATCTTTTGCCACGGACCTTTCCAAAAAGCCATGCCTGTCCACTAGTGGCAGTTACTAGGAAGGCTGGGAGTAGGGTTTGCAATTTGCTACACCACCTGCTTCTGCGGGTTTCTCCCTGTTTTTCATATGTGTGCATATTTCAAAATAGCACAGTCAATTGAACTTTCCTGAATTTGTTTTATATTCTACCACACAGTGTTGATAAAGGACATTTAGCTTAAATGAAAGTTTTAAAGACACATTGTCAACTTCAGCTCATGTTGCATGTCTTGTTTCCTTTTATGGTAAAATTATATTTTCAAGTATATAAAATTATGTGGAAAGTTAGAACACCTTTGTTATGTTCTGCCTAAACAAAACAGACATAGCAAGCTCTTTAGCCTCTATTAACTAACACACTGAAAATTGCTTGCCAGTTGTTTGGGTTGTTTTCACAACTGCAAACTCCTGAATTTTGTGTTAAGATTACAAATTACTTGTTCTAGTACAGTTTTACTAACGTTTCATCAAACTCTGAAAAATAAATTATGTTAACACACACACAAAAGGAAACTCATTGCCCTTCCACCCTGTTAAGAAGGATGACCAGCGAAACTGCGTATGTGGGCCCCTTACTGCATCTCCGCCGAACTGCCCCTCCACCGTGGGTCGGCACAGCATTGCACTATCTTTGCGATCGGTTCACAAATGGGGAGGGCTTAACACCTGCTTCACCTCTGCCGTGATCAGCCTGGTATTGCACCATCTTTGGGATTGGCCCACGTATGTGGAGTGCTTAATGCCTGCTTCACCTCAGCCACGGGTCATCCCGGCATCGCACTACCTTTGGGATCGGCCCACGTATGGGGAGTGCTTAATGTTTGTTTCACCTATGCCGCGGGTCAGCCCTGCATTGCACTATCTTCGGGATTTAGTGTGTGCACACTGACGTAATCCTGGGGGAACTAGCCCATAACAACTTCGCTGTAAAAGCTTCCCTGACTATAACCTAGGGAATCTTCTAATGCTGAAAGGACAATAGAGGTAGGGTACCTGCATCAAGCAAGTCTGTTTCTACAAGTTCTTAAAACAGGCTAAATTGCAAACAGCAAGACATCATTGTGGTCTAAGAGCACTGTGTTGCTTGTCAGTTTCTCCTCTTCCAAGTTTGCTGCTGCTGCCTGTGCTGCATCTTCAATAAAGTTAGTATGTATCCCACGAAAGTCATGTGCCCAGGGCAAACTAAAAAAAATAAATTTATAGAAGCTAAGGTTTCCTTATAAGTGTTGTGTTTGACACTACACTTGATTGACACTTTCTTTTTTTTTTTTTTCCTGGCATACACCAGAGCCCCTATGTGGACGGAACCAAACTCATAGCATGCTGCATCATGCTGCATCATCACACAACAAGCACTCGAGGTGCTAGTGCATGCTCATGCACAATGCTATGAGGTCTACATGCATATGTGCCTGGCCTAAAAGCATCAAATAAGCCAGTGCTAGAGCATTCCTTCGGCTACGATCATCTCAGTGGAATAAGTGGATAATAACTCATATGCACTCACCAGTATTTTCGCAGGCTCATACTCGCTCACACTTGTGTACTAACCTTTGTTGGCACCCACTAATATTTCTACTGGCCCATTCATGCTCACTTCCATGCACATTTACCAGCACCCACTAATGTTCATACCCGTGCCCACTCCCACTTCACCATCATTCACTCACATTCATACCACTCAGTCGCTGAGTCATTCACGCGTCCACTCAACATCATTGCCACTGACCCTCATTTGTACTCTCGTAAGCTGGCACTCACTCCCGTTCATACTCATGTCGTCGCCCCTTTTGCCATTGAATTTTAAAACCTTATAATAAATTACACTCTTTACGCGGAGCACTTAGATGCGTCAATTAATGATCAGGAGGACCTACGATCAGAAGGACCTACTCTAACAACTCAGTGTGTTTGTAGAAAATCATCAAAATCGTTTCAGGGTCCCTTTAACAAGCACATTTAATATTCAGTAGGCTGCCTCACACCATTATAGGCCTGCTCATGTCTGCTTCCTTTTTGTTCAAAAGTGAACCTTCAGCTTTTGTGCTTCACAGGTGCTGCTATTCACGACTTAAAAAGCACATACATCATAATTTGGGAAATGGCGAAGTGGTTTGCTCTTATTGTATTTGTAGCTGTTGGGGCAGTCTAGTACAGTGGTACTAACATTGCAATTCTGCTGCTGGTAAAGACTGGCGGTTTCTCTTCTGGCATCTGTTTCAATAGCATGGAAGGACACTACGGGTGCGATCGGAGATGGTTGTTCGGCGCGTTCGTTCGGTTACCGGCGCGCACGATTGGCCTACTCCGCACCGACGTCGCCAGCCGCGGGGCGCGGCCACGTTTTTGGCGACGTCAAAATGGTGACACACTCCTGTCAATCATCCTGCCACCGAGCATTTCGTCTGCTAGGCGCCGAACCCGACGGGAGCTGGGAAATTTAGAGTGATCATACGGCTTCGCATAGCGCGTCTGGTGGATTGGATTGGATCCAACAGGCAGCTGCGGCATGGCATATTTGGATCCAATCCATAGTTTAATTCGAGAAAATAGCGCTTCCGTTGGGAACTTAGGTTGTTGCGCTGGCATTTCTAGAGGAAGGAGAAGAGTGGGTGGCAGTGCGAAACGCGTTTGAAGAAATGGCAGAAAGTGAATTCTGGCGTCGTTTTTGTTTCTCGAAACAAATAATTCGTTGATTGTACAGAGAAATCGACCCCATCATTGGTGCCAGCTAGCCACAGGAATGTTGTCGCTGCCTCTTGAAAAGTGCGCCACTCTTGTCGTTTATTTTATTATTATTATTTTTTTTTTTCATTTTTATTCTCGCTGTATACAACACCACCTAGGGACGACGCAAAGAAACTTATAGTTATAAATTGCAGTAGGCACACGTACTACTATTTGAAAACGTGTTTGGGCTTGAGAAGAAAAAATAGATTTTTTTAGATAAAAATTTCATTCATTTGGAAGACGAGAAACATTTCGTTTTGGTAGTATACTGTCTGCAAGCAGACGACAAACGACGGAAGTAAACTTGCGGGGAGGTCACCGCTTCCTGATTGGCTGCTCTCTCCGCCCCGCTGTCACAAATTTTGCACACTGCAACTTTGTGACGTTGCAGCAACTGAACAGAATGCATATCGAACAAAATATCTCCAATCGTGCCCCATGTTGCGAACAAGAATTAATGGGGGAAAAAAAAGAAATAGGGCATTATTGACTTACATTGAATGAGACCGTGAGGCCAGCAGGGGCTGTTTGCATTTGATGATGTGCATAAATGCAATAGGCACGAACTCCTGTCAAGCCTTACTCTCACGACACTTTGGATGTGGCTACCAAGCCCATGTGGCAGCGTACTTTTTGGAAAGGTCCGTTGTACAGCATGGTGCACTGTTGAAGGGAACACCTTGCAACTGATAAGGCCATAACTGGAACATTTCTTCACTTTTACCCGAAAGGAGTGGTTGATGTAACGACATGTATACATAAATATTTGGCCTGTATATATGTCGGCAATAATGTATGGCAGAATACCAACTGCGTGTGCCCTTTAACAGTGGATCATGCTGTACATTTTATATGTAAGTGAACATTTGTACCTATTTTTGGTTTTTAGAGCATGTAAGTTGGTTTTATGTGATTGTAGAATGTCAGAAAAATACAATTTTTTTAGCTAGTGTAGCTGTAAAATTGCCTATGTTATAGTGGGTGCGCAAGGTTTTGATGACATGTAGTGACGACTTCCAGAATAACAGCATTATTTCAGGCAAGATTCTATATATTCATTCAAAATATTTTACAGTGTTTCTCTCGCTGCTTTTTTTAGGACTGCTAAATAAAACAATCTTCAGCCTCAATTACCGACTGAATTTAGTTACAATAATGGCAACATACTTGATTCAGATAGTGTGTTGACGTTTGAAGTGCTTCCACAATAACAGCCTGTAGCGACTTTTTATAATTATGTGGCTGTTATTCTTTCTCTTATGCCTGCCATACACAGCAGCATACAGATTAGTCTGCATACAGATTAGCCCGTGGCCACAGAAGTTCAGAACCACATATTCTTGGGTTGCACGTATGCTGAAGGAGCAAGCAAATTCACCATTAAGAGCAGCACATGTTCACATCGTGCACAGAAAGATTGACTGTTGACTCAGCGACTTCAAGCTGCTCGGCAATGGGCATAATCAGGTTTTCAGGATTCTCACTCATCATGGCCTCCACCTTTTGGAGAAACTCAACTGCCTGAATAGCGTCTGGCAAGTGGCAGTGCTTATTTGTCCATGTCAGAGATGATAATTGGCTATAAACTCTCATCTCGCACTAAATACAAAGGATCTTGTGGCCTTCAGAAAGGTGGTGATCGCTAGGTCACTGTGGTTGGCATTTAAGGCTATTAGAACAATGTGTGGCTTCATCTCGTTTGTGAGAGTGGAAGCTCACACCATGGAATAAATGTGGTAGATAGGTGGCGAAGGGGTTGGTGTGGTCAAAGATAAGCACCTAGGCAGATAGAAAAAGAATGTTAATGTCTATGGTGTTTTCAAGCTATGTCCGCAAATACCTTGCGCATCTGGTATTGCAGAAGGGGCACTGTTGTGGATACTCATACTTGCACTGTAACTGCTGCAATGGCTGCAACTTGCTGTGACCTATTTGTTGTGTCTGTATTTACTTTGTACCTTTTTCTTTGCATTTTGTCTCATTTCAATGTGTGTGCTACTACTAGCTTTGACTTGACTTTACTAGTTCTTGCTTTATTTTGGCTTCCATCAGGTTGTCTTGCATGTGTGCCTTTAAGTTACGACTTGCTCAAACAATGCATCAGCCTAGCTAAGCCTATTATTGGACGAATTGGTGCTTCTACTATGTTTCACTAGTTCCATACGGCACTATAGAAGCTATAGGATTCGTCGATAAATCAGCGGGCTGAAAATATCCTAAAGATGCCCTTCCATGCCTTGTCATCTTCTAGCGGCTAGCACTGCAATGCAGGCGACGGCAGCATCTACTAAGGCTGCAATTGCGTAGCGACATTACCTGTTGTGATAGCAGTGGTAGAAAATTTGTTCCATATTCACTCTGACACAAAAAAGACTGTGCGTTAAGATATTTTGAGATGCAGAAGAGGAGGAGGGTAACAAAGATGGCGGAAGTGGAGGGTTCAGAAGGACCACTTGGCCAGCTTGTCGCAGGGGATGGTGGTGCCATCTCTTGATCCCTCTTGTAACGTCCACTTGTACACGGCGCACTCGTTGCCATTCGTAAGTGCGGCCGTTTCCTTTGTTAGGATTTGGGCATGTTTACCGAAATTCTTCTGCGCTCTTCCAAGCATGTTCAACGCCAACTTATTCGTTCCTTTCACATAACAGAGCAGCTTGGAATGATACCACACAAGTGAGTCTGCAGATGTCATTTTTGTGAAGGACGAAGGAGGCATTCCTCCATATGAATTTAACCACTGTAAAGCAATTATATGATTATACTTTTTATATGTAAATTAATGTCCATATGAATGCGTCGCGTTAATTTTTTCGTTCTTTGCATGTTTTCATTCGAACAAGTGGAGAACTCTATTTTCAGTATCATAAATTCACAATAAATATTTTATTAAAGAACAAAGCAAAATTGCACGATAAACCGCACTGTGACCTGCAAAGATGCTTCCAAGTAGACACTTACCAACAAAACCACTTGTAAAGGCCATCGTCCAATGTCCAATCAGTCGTCCAATGGGTTATGAACTGTAGTATTATATATCACTGTGCAAGAATCTGCACTTGCAGGTCGTGTAGCCTTGGCTCTGCTGCGCGGAACTACCTAAACAGAGTGTATATGCCATGGTATAGCCGGTGCAAAGAATGCAGGCAAACAAAGAAAAACAGACATGAACAAATGCCACTATCAGCTAAAATTTAATTTGTGCAGAAAAGAATATCTGCAGAAAGTGAAGAAACATGCATCGTGCATACAGAATGTGCTAACAAGGACATGACACGACACAGTGTCGAATCACCAATATAGCTTTTCCATACATTGTTTCAGTGTCTAAGCCTTTGTCCTCCACTACTGCTTGGGACTACTATATTGGCCGGCAGTAGCCTGTAAATAAATAAATAGAATAAACATGACTCTAAGAATGCAAATTCAGTGACATACAAAAAAAGAGATGTATCACGGACACATTTATCGCCATATTTCTTGACATAAAATGCGTCCAGGGATTTGAGAATGTAAAAATTCTGCGCAGGAGGAAAGATGCTCCCAGAAGAGGTACATTGGAGGCATTCTATAATAAGAAATATTCAATGCGTCATTGATATGACCATTTCTTTGTATACCGCTGAACTTGCTTTTCTGGAGTCGCATCTGTCGTTGGACACTGCTTCACATCACGTCCTAGTTAGTGCATATTGTATGTATGATGCACAAGTGCCCACTTGTACAAATATCTTTTTCTGCTCAAAACAAACTTCAGTTGGTAGTGGTATTTGTTCGTGTTTGTTATCACCCTTGTCCACTTACGTTGCGCCAGCTTTACCATGGCACTGCTTCAGTCTGCCCCAGGCTGTCATAAATTGGTAGACTAAGTGCAGTATGCAATTTGAATTCTGCCTCAACATTGACAAATGAGCAGTGCCTTGCCTTGGAGTGGAAGCATGCATATCAACCTTTTGATGTTCCTGCTATCTAGCCGAGTCGTTCTTTGAGCGCTGAAGTTTTGGTTCACTATTCCTAATGGCCTGAATGTCTGCACTCGCAGATTATTCGTAGCCCTCATCACCAGTTGTGTTTGCCTCTGGTGTTCAGAGAGAAGTCATTTGCATTGTGATACTGTGTTCCTTTTGAAATCCTCAGGTACTGTTTTGCATTGATCATTGTATGCCCATTAGCTTCTTAATTAAGGTGACACAACTGTGACAAATTGTTGCTCCTGTGTGATGTTTTATTTATCACCTGTGCCATGAAAGTGACTGTATTGTCTTACAATGTGTCAGTGTTTAGTGTTGCTTTTATAACTGTGACTTAATAAAGTTTTTATGCATGACTGAGCCTACTGCGTTTTGTATGACTGAATAACAATGCTAAACAAAATGAGGACATGAGAAACATGCCGTTTAGCATTGACATAGTTGTTTGATGATAGGCCAAGAACAATTACTTTTTCTTTAGTGCCAACTTTTGCATGTGCTTATACAGGGTGTCCCAGGTAACAGGTGCCAAAATTTGAGGATACGTTAGTGCAGCATAGCTGGACAGAACCAAAGTAATGTTGTTTGCCGTCGCATGGAGGAATTTGAACTACTTTGTGTATTTCACTTAAATACATCATTAGTTACAAGTAATCACCTTCATTAAATATTATATTCAGAGCAAAAGTGTCAATGAGAGAATTGTAGAACATCCTGAAAAATTCCTGACCCACCTTTTTGTTGCTCAATATGTGCTACATCAGTTCTTTTCCAAGCCTGAATGAAAGCCCATAAAGTGCCGTGTAGCACTTTTTGCTGGATTCTTTCAAGCTTGGAAAAAACTTTTATGTAGCACATATATAGCAACAGAAAAATGGAACGGAATTTTTCCGTTATGTCCTATAATTTTCCAATTGACAATTTTTCTCTTATTATACTATTTGAGAAGTTCATTAAAAATAAGTAATTATGTAATTAGGTGGAATACAAAAATCGTCTAAGATGGTGTGACTGGGAAGAGAAGAAAATGTTCATTTGTGTTATCTTAGTACACATAGCATGTTTGTTCACCGAAGTCGGTGTAAATTGCATTAGGTTCAATTCATATAGTTAGGTCTGACCAAGATAGCCTGTGATTAGTGAAACAAATTTTGGGGCTAGTCAGTCGGCACTGGCCTATTCAGCAAAGCAGTTAATGCAACAAGGAGTGCTCAGAAACATTGATGCTTTCGTGGTTTCCTGAAGAAATAGATCATTCACAAAGTTTATAGAATAGAGCAGTCTGTCGGAAGTGATGGGCAGGCAAATTTTGATCTTTGTGCTTAAGTGAAGATTGTTATACACTTGTCTGCTTGCATAGAGGTGTTATCTGAAATGCTAGAAAGCTTCCTCTTGCCCTAGGAGAACCAAATTGGCAGCAATTTTATGTTTGCAGAGAATCGGGGCCATATTATGATGTGCAGAGGAAGCTTTAACTTTTCTTGCTTAATTATGATTATTTCAAATAATTACCGAGTACTCAATTTTTGTGTATTGTTGGAATCGCACCGCTGGCACGAGTTGTTGGGAACTCAGCGCTGACGCCCGTTGTTGCACCTGGGTCGCAAGCCCCAAAGGTAGCGTTGGCCTGGCGGCCTGGGGTACAACTGGAAGCATCCGAAGGTCCCGGCAAAGCATGAGTCGACTGGTAACAACAAAACAACTTGTTTATTCTAACATCGCAAAGAGTTGGCGGTCAGGTTGACCGAAGTAGAGAGACGGGAGAGCACGTTACTCAACAGAAGAAATCGGAGCCTCTTTTGGCGTCCGGGGGCAGCTGCTTTTATACTCTCGCAGTTGAGGGCAAGAAGGAACCCCTCTATAGACGAGCACGTGACTGTGCCGCTCGGGCACAATGGGATGAGAAGGTGGCGCAGCCGTCGTGCCGGCGCCGTTCGGGCACAATGGGAAGAGAAGGTGGCGCATACGTCGTGTCGGCGCCGGTCAGACCCCTCGCTTCACAGTTGGGGGAGCTCCTCTCCCCGGCTGCCGCGCTTCGACAAGCGTGGGCACCAACATGCACATACACACACACACGCACATGAAGACACGTGGCATTGGAACATGCCTGGACGCGCTTGGCAGGGAGGCGTAGTGGCGGCGCCGAACGGGCCAAAATGTCTGCCGCTTTGAACGAAGCCCCGGCGTCCGTTGCATCCGCGCCGGCTTTACCGCGCGTCGTAGGCGAAACGTAACAGTATTCTCCTGCGTTCCACAAGGCACTTAGTAGATTTCCTAGTGTAATCGGTGAAGTAAACAAGGTGCATTGTCCATATAAGGCGAAAATAATAGGCAGGTTATGGGTGATGTGTAGACACAGCATAAAGTGTGCGGATTAATTACAGACTTAGCAGTAAATTATGTATGCAACTGCTCCGGAGTGTTAGAGGCATGTTTTACAAATGGCGCAGAGTTAAGCTTGCTGACCTGGGAGAACTACAACTGCCATCAAAATCAAATGTAGTGAATATCTGGGGGAAAATTATGGATGTGCACATTGAGTTAGATGTGTGTTAAAGGATTACAGTTTTTGCAAAAAATTCCTTCAGCATGTGCTTGATGGCATAATATATTACTTGTTACGTATCTCAGTATCTCGAGAGAACTATACTCAACATCAAGTTTACATTTGGTGACAAGGAGAGTACGTTAGGTTTAATGTGTGATGGAACTTCAACATTTCTGGCTTGTTATGAGCTTTGCAAATAATTTCTGAACACTCATTTTGTTCCTATTTCTGTGCATTATATGTGGCGCCTGTGGTGTCCTCGGCAAACTAAACTCGTCGCCTTGTTAACATTTCGTGTAAATAAGGAGCTTGTTATGGTTGATGTTTAAGTAAAAAATCTGTGATTTATTATGGCTTTTGCTGTGAATTACTTATCCAAGCATTGCAGATCAATTATTATAAACGTGTTTTAATGATGGCATAAAATTTTTCTAGCTGTACTGTGGAAAGTGCATAACACTGTCACTGAAATCCAAGTTCTTGGAAATGGGAAAACATTATGGCTAATGTGCGTGCCAAAGTAAATGCGTGTCGGTGAGGTAGGGCTAAAAATTCCTCAAGCAAGTGATTGGAAGCACTAAATGCTGGTGGCATTGTACAGTATGTGTGGTTTAGTCAAATCCAATTAAGGTTCCTAATGCACTTTCTGCATATAATATGCAGTCGGTAGTGGTCAGAACATTAGGTAGGTCGTTAATAAATAGTAGAAACAGCAGCGGGCCAAGGATCGAGCCCTGAGGAACGCCTTGATATATGCTCTTAGCAGATGAGAGTTTGCCATCAATCTGAAGAACTTTAGTACGATTGGTTAGGCAGCTAGAAATAAACTGAAGTGGTGGGCCAATTATGCCATAAGATTCAAGTTTATGTATTAAAATTTTGTGATTACTGGTGTCAAAAGCTTTCGTTAAATCTATAAATACACTTCCAGCCTGCAAGCCTTGGTCGATTGCCTTCTTGACTTTATCGGTAAAGGTTAGAAGCACAAGCTTGGTTGTGCAATCCTGCTGAAAGCCATTAAATTTTGCTAGGTAGGATGATAAATGTGTATGAACTAGTCGTTCAAATATTTTAATGAAACATGAAAGAATACAAATAGGCCTGTAGTTATACAGAAGTTCACGATTGCCTTTTTTGTAAAAGGTGTTATTTTACCAACTTTCAGAGACTTGGGAAATATGCCTGCTTTAAACATTTTGTTCACAATATCTGCTATAATAGGAGACAGTTAATTAGAAACTAACTTTATACGAGATGGGTGAACAGAGTCTAGGCCAGGTCCAGTACCTAAGCGAAGATATAACAGGAACTTCCTTTGCATTCGTAGGTCGAAAGTACAAAGAATGAAGATGACGAGGCAATGTCAGTAATGGGGGATCTGTTTGAGAATCGCAAGTACTACTAAAATACTCACTGAAGGCATTTGCGATATTAGCTGGATGGCAGTATGTTCGTGTTTCAGTTTTTATTTTTGTTAAATGCTCACGACATTTATTATTTAAGAATTCGTTGATGACCTGCCAGTTGCACCTCGTATTATTGCCATTAATCAAAATCTTGTTGTGAAGGTAATCTTGTTTGGCACATTTAACTGTGGCTGCAAGTGTATTAGGTTATTTCTTGAAACGAGATTTAAGTTCACAGCTAAATGGCTCACAAATTATCCTTTTGTAGAGCCGATTTTTCTTAAATATACATTAAAGTAGCGCTCTCGTGACCCAAGGTTTTCGAGGAGAACTTAAAAAAACAAGTTATGATAAATGTAGTAGTGCATTCATGAATGCAGTGTGTAACTTCAGCCAAAAACCACTGATAAGCCTCTTAAGCGCAAGATGTACATAGTACGGCGGTCCAGTCATTTGGCTGTATCATAGAGATAAATTTCTGAGAGTCCAAATATACTTTCTCTTTCTTTCCAGTCGATTTAGAATTTTCTGTACCTAAAGTCAGGAATATAGGGTAGTGGTCAGTTATGCTGTGCTCAACGACTCCTGCTGTATAATCTGTAGTAAAGTTTGTTAATATGTGATCAATTAATGTATTAGATCCTGGCATGCCACATCTAGTTGGAGAAGTAATTAAAGAAGCAAGGCCTTAGCTAAGGAAACACCTGAGATAATCAGAACATGATGGAATATTAGGCTCAATAATGTTTATGTTGATGTCTCCGCAGATAATGACATTTTTGCTTTCGTTCGTAAAACTGTGCAACATTTTTTCAAACTGTAGACAAAACTGTATGACAATGATGGTGAACGATAAATGCATGCTAACACTGTGTTCCGCCCATCAATTGAAATAACACTGATCAAATTCTAACCATATAAACTCTCAGAGCAAATTAGAAAAGCAAGATCATTGCTGCGTTTGTATGGCAATGACAATTTAATTAATATTGCAGATCTGCTGCCACCTGGTGTAGCATGATAGCAGTACTCTGCATTCTTCTCCGGTAGCGCATATAAATTTCTATCATCCAGTGACAATCATGTTTCAGATAGACAAATAAAAGAGAAGTGGTGATTAATTACAGAAAGGAATGCAATGAGGCTGTCATAGTTTTTTCGTAGACTATGAATATTAATATGTATCAATAATAACTTGGACTTTCATCACTGAAATATTTTTTTAAGATCCTGAAAAGAAAACATTCTTGGGCAAGTTTAAGATATGCAGCCGTAAACACTAGTAAGCTAGGTGAAAACAGCAAGATCATCCGTACTAGAGATACGGTAGACATGGTTGTCATCTGTCCTTCTGGCTTTTATTATGCAGTGGTCTGTCCAGAGGTATTTCCAACCTGTTGCTTTTTTCAGTTCAAGAGCTTGTGCAAACAGCTGTTTCCTTTCTTGCGTGAGATGTTCGTTTACATATAAGGGCTTCTGATCCTTCTGTGGAAACCCAAGGGTCGCAGTGGTAAAGCGAGCCTTGCATGCCTTTCTCACGAACTCAGTTTTTTTTTTCTCTCGGGAGCAAAAGCATGCAATAATATTTGTTTATTTTTTTGCTGGTACACGATGGGCAGTGTCGACATCCTCAGGCGCAATTTTGCATCCTATAGCATCACTCGTAGACTGAACAACCGCAAGACAGCTTTCACCTTTGCTTGCAGGGACACCTTTTATTTCTACGTTATTTAGCCGGAGTACAGTTCCAGTTCAGAAACCCTGTGTGCCAAGAGGCCATTTTCATCAGTCAGAGCCCTGTTTTCAACAGCTCGGTATTGTGCTTCTGAACCGTCTCGAAAAGTTCATTGAACATGTCAAGGCTGTCACGCATCTAAGCAACATCAGTGCGTAATGCGTTCATTTCTTAAACAGTACGTGAACAGTACGTGATTTGGCAGCAGCAGCAGCGGTATACACAGAGAAAAGTATGTTTGGAAAGCAAAGGAAAAAAAAAGACGAACCTGTGGCAAAAGTAGGAGTAGATTAGCAACTTTCTCATGACCACAACCACTGCTGCCAAAAGTTAGAGACAGTGTCAACGATGCTTGCTTATATGTTGGAACTCGGCCGGTAGAGGGCAGACGCAGTAGACCAGTCACTGTCGTGATGAAGTGGTCAGCTGGGCACTGCACGTTCAGAAGGGCAAAGTGCAAAACAACACAAGAATTCGCTTTCAATGAAGAATTGGGAGGTGTAACTTTGCTTCTTTGCTTCCACATGCAGGAGCTCAGGGTATCCTCCGTGTTGGTGATTAACATTCCATCCGCGGGCCCCGAAAAAAGCCGGAATGATTCTGGAATAACTTCCATTTCAGGATGACACACAACACTGGACGTAGCCTTCATTTAGCTTCCGCTGTTACTGTCATTGCCTAATACTGCGCCGCCATGCGCTTAAGTTAGGTGGGGAAGCCCGCTTACAAAAAAAAAAATTCGATGCAACTGTTGGCTTCTTTTCGCAACTCACTTGGCTAGTGGTCGAGCCGACAGCACGGGGACATGAAATGCTCGCGCTATTTTGGTTTAAATATCGTGTGCTGTCCTTCCCCGGTGCTGTCGGCTGTTAGTACAAGGATGCGCAATGCGAAGTTATTGTTTTAATGCTTATTCAGCGCTGTTTTGTAGATTTTTCCTCGCACCAAGCATTTGCGCATGAAGATCCGAGCGTCCGGTGGTTTCAACGGAAAATACCTACGAAAATGTCCACGAGTTAAAGGAAAGAAAGGGCTGAGAGGGGCAGAAATAAAATGAAAACAAAAAAAAAGTCAGGTTGTCTGAAAAAAAAAAAACAAACTTGTGGGCTCTGTCGGTCTTCGGGCTGCTACGGGCGGCCGTTCTTGCGAACCGGTTGGAACCGGTGAAGGCGACTGATGCAGATTAATGTTTGTTTGGAGGGAGCGCACCGGTCTGGTGCGCAAATTGCAGTTATTAAATGAGCGGCACGGAAAAAAAAGTGCTGCATCTAAGAAAGCTGCGGAACATTTCCTCTTTAAGATGGCGCATAAACGCACAGGAAAGAAGAGGGAACAAAATGGCGAAGCACTCGAGACTGACATATTTTCTGATCTCCAGCCGTGTTTGTCAACAAGCAAAAAAAGCATTGATTTTAAGACAGAAAATCAAGACCAATACTTATCTTTTCCGATAGCGTGCCCAGCAATCCAGTGCACTCTGATAGTACAATTATTTTCGCGTATCTAAATATTTCGCAGGCTAAAACTAAAGGAAAATATTATGTCGAGCTAGATCGATACAGATTATTCGTCTAAATGTCTATAATCGTTTTCCGCGTGCCAATATACCACTTAATTGTTGCGTAGAAAATATTGCATCCTAAGGTACACGTACTGCTGCTTGTCAATTCGAACCGTCCGTTCTAAAACGGACAAGTTGCCGTAACCACGTGACCTCCTTACACGCCGCCAGCGCTGACCACCAACGTTTATTCGTACTTACGGGTACCATTGTCCACATCAGGTAGCGCCACTCCGATGTCCCATTGTCGTCATTTTCTCACTTACAGAAAGGCTCTGTTTTCGCTACGAATAACACGTTATTTTAGTGACTTAATCAATTTTCTGCTTTGGCGTCCCTTTAAAGGGCCCCTCACCAGGTCTGGTCACTTTGAGCTCACAAGCGCAGTGCATACAATGAGCGCTAAAGATCGAGTCTGGTAAGTATTGCACATCTACCAAATGTCGTTTACCCTTCGTCGACGTACATCGCGAAAGTGCGCCTACATAGTGCTGTGACGTCGCTCATATTGACACGTGGCTTCGAGAATTATTCAAGGCTACATCAGTTATTTGTTTAATCTGTTGCTTCTATACACGAACTAATTCTTTAGAGCAATAAATAAAACAAACCAAATGTCTGCGTGTTTTTGTTTTACTTCGCACCTTGCGAAGTAAAATGTACGGATCCGTTTCGTCTGCTTGTGTAGTCGCGTGCGCAGAGAACGGAACAATGTCACTTTCTACCGTGTTCCAGCGCCGCAACCATGCTCTCTCATCCTCTCACGCCTGCCTCATTGCTCGTGATTGTGGCACTGATCAGGTGTTCTCGTGCAGGACGCGCAAAATCGCTCGCTGCGCTAGCGAGACCGTCACCGGAAGTGCGTCACCCGATCAGCAAAAACGCGAGACAAAGAAAAAAATCACCGATGATTACGATACTCCCTAACGCGAAATTTGAGTGCAGCTCTATACATGTTATTATTTCGCGTCAATATGTTGTATTACGATTATATAGGAACACGGCTTTCATTACGAAGAGAACGCTGCGAGTAGCATAGATGGCGCGAACAAACTGTCTCGAGCGGCACTTTGCAAACGGAGCGAAGTGTGGCGCGACTGCCTCGCTAATCGGGAGATCGCATGATGCAGCACGTAGGTGACGCGTAAGCCCGATTAACAGCAGCCGCCGCAGACAGATCTCCACTCATGCAGCGCTTTGTTTCCATATATACAGACGACGCGCGCTACTCTGGTGTCAAATCGTAGCCATCGTCGCCGCACAGCCCGTTTTCGCGGCACTACACTTTTCTTCTCACGCTTTCGTTCCAGCAACGACGAGAGCGGCCCTTCGTCGCAGGGAAATCGTGCTACCAGTGTCAGCGGCGACAGCACTCAAGGGAGCGTCACATCGAGCCGCTCGCTATCGCCCCCTTGCAGGATCAGCGATCCCCGTCACACACGCTGGTACTGCGGACTGACTCAGTAGCTGACGCCGCGGGCGAGCGTAGCACTCCCCACCTCACGCCACCCCTTTTTTTGTCGATCCAGTACATGCTTAACAACAACAATGAAAAAAAAGGTGGGGGGGGGGGGCTCGGTAGCCTGATTAGTGGCTAAATAGAGAATATGACGTTGCGCTGCTAAACTCGAGCTCACGGTTTCAAACCAGGTCGCGGTATTCGATGGGAACGAAATGGAAAACCACTCGCGTACTTTTGTTTAGGTGCACGCTAAAGAACCCCAGGTGGTGAGAACTGAACAGGGTGCCTCATATCCCCAGACGTAAAACGCCAGAATTCGCTTAATTAAAAAAATACAAAAAAAGAAATAAAGAGGTAGCTGTGTCCTTCGACTTTTTTCAGGGGTGTAAACGAAAGAAATTATTATCGAGTCTGATTTCTGAGAAAGAACATGTAACGCATATCTTATATTTCATGCATAAACGTAATGCCGTTTCCAATTGTACTTCCGCTCAACTAAGCAGCTTCTGTATATAAACAGCTGCTTTCAGTTATCTGGTCCACTATCATAAGGGCAATAATGAAGCAGTTAAAGGAACGGCATCCCTCGCATAGTCGTAGAGATCTTTGTAGATCTGCTGTTTTCGTTGAAGAAGTGTGGTGCCACATTGGGCACCCAGTTTTAATGGGTTGCAGAGATAGCTATACTGTGAAAAAAAAATGTTTTCCTTACATGAATCAAGTTAGCGGATTTACAGGCTACCCCAAAACGGGGCGTTGATACTGAATGACAGCTGCGAACTTGTTCAGCAGAACTGATTAACACCCGGGCATTAATTCTCTCAGGAACTCGTGACGGTTGCTCGTCTGCGCAACAGTCACGACTCTCCAGCAGCACAATAATTCGGAATAAGAGTCCTCAGTTACATCGGCCCCTCACCTTCGAGACTTCAAAGGTGCTGTTATGCGTTATATTCGAACGGAAATGGCTATTCGATAATCTTTAATAGTGAATTCTGAATTCGAATACGATCTGAATAGCAAATACGATTCGATTAGACTATATCTTTATACTTCATTTCGCCTGCTGGCACGTTGAAGGAGATCGCCAGACAAGGCATGGAGATTATATATATATATATGAGACTTCCCGGTCTCCCCGATTCAGTCTGAGTACATATGCAATATATTTTCTCTAACACTGGTGTTCGTATTAAAGTCCAATAATTGCCTTGATTCCTTTTCTTGGAAAGTCGATTGGTTGCGCTGGGACTGGAGCAGCTTTTAACAGAAGCACGTTTATTCTGGTCGCGAGTTTTCACTTTTTCAATCAGTGCATTTGGAACATTTGATAATTTTTCTCTTACATGTATGTCTTTGATATATATGTCTATGTACTCTTAGATTTACCTAGAAGTGCATTGGTCATGTGCATCTCTTCGCTCCACGCAGTCAATAAACCTGGTTTATGCCACTATAATATTGTTTTCTTTGATAATTTTCCCTGATCAATATTCCACGAACAAAAAGCGCGCGTAAACTGGCCATAAAATTTTCTTGCGTATCTTTAGGTAGTAGATAGGCGGCTTCTGTGACAAAAAATTACGTGTTACCTTTAGAAAACAGTGTTAAAATAGCAATTCACCTGGTTAAAACTACAATTGGTACCGGCCTACAAGAGTCGCGGGCGCACCAAAGCGAGTAAAGCCATAAAACATTTTACTGCACAGACTTTCTGCGAGAAAAACCGAGCGCCCGCCAGCGTCCGCGGAATGAACGCGCGCTCTCTGGCAGACGATGCACTTGACAACGACAGCAAAATTGAAGATGTCATGTTGTATAACCCATGCGTGAAATATGCATACGTAGCAGAAAGATGTCAATATAAATTTGCAGTTCAAATAAAGCGCCATTATAAGAGCGTACGCGCGCAATCGGTCTCAGCATCCGCAGCGAAATTACGTTGAATATGCCGCGAAGCGCGTCTCCACACCAATCCAGTTCGCTCGCAGCGCCCTCGCAAAATTTTTCCACACGCGGCGCCTCAGCGGGAGAGCGCCGTTCGACCCACTCGACCATAGTCTAGAGTAACGTCCTCCAACACTTTCCTGCTCGCGCTCTCTTTCATCTCCCGCTGCGCTCCGCGTTCGCTTTCATCTTTCGCTGGGCTGGGTTGCGAGGTGCGACGCCGAGGCACACCGACCCTCAATAATAATAATAATAATAATAATAATAATAATAATAATAATAATAATAATAATAATAATAATAATAATAATAATAATAAAGATCTAGCGCTTACTCTCGCTTTGTTCGCACGTTGCTGTCTTGAAAAGAAGCGAATGATGAGGCGTGAACATCAACCGTGACAGCTGCGTGTTGCTGGTGGGCCGTCCCTCCGTCGCCAGATGCAGTAGTCGATGGCTTCTTGGAAAACTTATGTCGATCATAACACCAGACATCCCGGCTCGCTCAGCTGCGCGCATCCATGCGCAGCCACGGCCAGGCGTATATGAGACGCGCGCTCTCCCTGGCTCTCATCTCCTATAGCACGCGCTCGATCACGTGACCTCCAACACTGGGCGTGCATCAGGCCGCCATGTTTAAAAGCGGCCCTCGCGCGCTTGACCTCGCATCCACAGAGTACGGCGCGCAGGCCGCTCAATAATTCTTATCGCACTTGGACTTCATGCGGAACATCTCGACGACGGCGACGGCGATAATTCGCCCAAAATCGCAAAATGCGAATTTCCTTTGTATGTGCCTCTCTTAATTTTCTATATAACACCTCCCGGCGATTAATGGGACTGAACTCGCACGACTTTATGCTTTCCCGTACTAGATAAGCCGCACTTGTCACGTCGATACGATCGCCCTGCTGTACGAACGAGGATAGTAGGAACGATTTCACAGTCAGCCGGACGAATTCTACAGCAGAGGAATCTCAAATTTAGTGCTGCGCTGGCATAAACGTATGAACCGGTGTGGGGACTATGTGGAAAAACAGTGTAAGGTACGTAGAATAGTACGTATATTTGGAACTGCCTATATGTACCTTATCTTGGATAATAATATATAGGGGCAAAGTCCTTCTGATTCGCCCTCGTATACAGGGCTCCCCAGCTTACGTTAGCCAAGCTGTTCAAAAAAAAAAAAAACGGTGCAAAACAATGTCAAGATTGTATCTTATACCGTGTTATTATTATTTTCTTTTTCGTTAAACAGCTTGGCTAACGTTTGCTTGGACACACGGTATATCGACCTTCTGAGCTACGCCATTGGAGGAGAAGCGGCGGAGCAACGCAACGTCGGCAAAACAGCTGTCGTTTGAAAGTTGGGTGAGGGGTCACGTAGGGGGGATAGAGGCGGGGGGGGGAGGTGAGGGAGGATATGCCCAGCCTGTCTGGTGTCTTCTTCCGCGGGGCGCGGCTGTTTCGAAGCGTCGGCGTCGAGGGAGCCCGCCACCGCCTCGGGTCTCGTCCGCCCACGCCCGGACGTCGTCGGTCGACCACTTGCGGCCCTCGCTTCCCGTTCTTGTTTCCTTCGCCCATTCCGACGAGCGCCGTCGCCCATGGCCTCGCACGGGCCAGAGGTGAAAGCGCAACGCATTTACTAGGACGTCACCTGGAGCAGACGTCTCTGCAGCGACTCTTGCCAAAGCGAATTCAGACAACCTTTTAGGTTGTCTGTAGACTTATTGCAGTCTGTCTTGCTTTGTTGCAGGCTTTTCCTTTTGGCCATTTAATGACTACATACTGTTCAAGACAACAGAGAGAGAGAGAGGGAGAGAGAGAGAGAGGCAAAGCAGGAAGGTCAGCCTTACGCGTGTCCGGTTCGCTACCCTATATGAGAAAAAGGGTTAAGGGATAAGAAAAAGAGATAGCACTGAGGACACCGCATCATCCGGACGTGCACATCGACACCACAATTCGTCACTGAATTCTGTAGCGGTCGGCTTCTGAGGGCAAGAGGGATCATTAGCAGCAGCAGCATCATCGGCAGCAGCAGTAGCCTGCATAATATCAGGTACATCGAAGTTACAGTGTATGGACAAAAATCGATGACAAAGCTGTTTATTTCGGCCTATTGCGGAAAGATCACATTGCACTTATACAAAGGATTAAAAATTGACGGTCACATTAGCATAGTCCAGAGAGGGTGAAGGCGAAAGTCTGCTCGGTCAAGAGACATTTATTAAATAACTTGACATTCTCATCCCAACGGACTGTTACTTCTTATTACTTGTTTTCTCCCACCAAAGGTCGTGGTCCCGGATGCCTTAATTGACGCTGCCTTAATTAACTGTGCTTTTATAAACTTCGCCTTAATTAACACCAAATGTCATGGGTTCGACTCCCGCCAGAGGTCGTGAGTTTGAGTGCCTTAATTAACTCCATCTTGATTAAATGGGCCTCAATTAATTTCACATTGACACCGAAGGTCGTGGGTTCGACTTCCACATAAGCTAGAGGGTTTGACTCCCACCGAAAGTCGTGGGTTTGAGTGCCTGAACTGAGTCTATCTTAATAAATTTTGCCTTCTTTTTTCGGCGTGATGAGCGGCATCGGAGCCAGCTGTGGAAGAAGACGAGGATGAACGCGCGAGCAGGGGCACGAGTACGTGAATGCGCAAGGCGAGCTCACGTGACTTTCTATACCGCACGCCGCGTTTTTCAGACCATCGGGGGTATGAGCTATGAGACCATCGGGCTATGAGAGGTAATTGACTGTGCGTGAAGCGCTCGAATGCAGGGGTAACTAATTACCTAATGACCCCTACCCATGAAAGTGGGAGCGATGGCACCGTCACCAAAGGTGGTGGTGGTGTGTGGGGGGAAGGGGGGGGGAGGCGATGATTTCGCACGCCCTTTTGTCAGGTCTAAATGCCTACGGCAAAGGACCCGTAATGACAAGGATTTTTCACGCGGTCTTTGACATGCCGGAGAGGAGAACAGCCAAGTCGTCGGAAGCTCGTAGCCAGCTTAGTTACCAACGTAGAATTCGAAAAAAAGAAACGCTCCTTTGACGGAGCGTTTGGTATTCTTCTGGTATTCTATAGAGCGGGCCTGCGGTCAAATTCCGCAGAAACGTGACGACAGAAACTGCAGGCACCCATGCGGCGAGGAACCGCTAAGGGCGTGGGAATAGGAAAGAGAGAGAGAGAGAGAGCAATGATGGGAAAAAGTGCCGGACGCTAAAGTTTAACAACTCCGCTAAAGAGACAGGTACAACCCAGTAGGTGGTGGCCTAAATTCAGTTGTAACCTCATTGGATAGGCTGTATGGAACCTATTCGTGTCAGTCTAGGCTGTAATCACTAAACTGATAGCTCAGTAAGACTCCGTACGATGCAACGCTAGCCTGCGCTGTAACTACTTGGTGGTCAAATAGTGAGACTCAGTTTGTTGTTTGTATACAGGGACAGTTGTCCTAGGCTCTAACTTTCGAAAAGTAGAAGAGTAAGGCGGTGTTTACCTCTGTGTTTACCATCAGTGTTCTTCTGCAACCTCTGCATTTGACTGTATAAATATTTACGCTGTAATATATATCCAAGTGTGTTACCTTCAACCTGCCTCCTGCTTCTTCACTGCCGATTATCACCTTGAAGACACTTGATCAACTTCAAGGGGAAAGAACAAATCTTACTGAACGGATTAAGGACCACTCTTTCAATAATAACACCGAATCATGCACTGTTTGTACATACCGAATAAATTGTTCGTTTATGTCGCCGTGGTTAGTGTACGTGAAAGACTTCACGCTCGACTGATTATGGTAAACGATGACGGAAATGTCTGTATCGCATCGCGGTGAACACTGGTGTTTTCTCGCTTGAATGCCTGGCTTCTCACGAAAGGGAACATATTGTGCGAGCCGTTGCCTCGCTAGCTCAGAGAGAGCGAAGGAAGGAAGAAAAAGCACGGAGGTTAACCAGACTGAGTCCAGTCTGGTTACCAGACTGAGTCTGGGGGGGTAGAAAAAATGCTGCATGAGTTATACACGAGCCAAGATTCTGGAAATCGACGGACTCTCAGTGAGTGCTCCTTTTAGTGCATGTGGATTAACCTTGCCTCTCTGTTCTGTCTTTCGTTTCCATACCTTCCTTTTCCTGCGTAGTTGAAGTACCGCGCCGCGCAGGCTGTGGCGTTCTGCCGTCGAGAACGAGGTCACGGGTTCGATGCCCGGCCGCGCAAGCCCCATACCGACGGGCATGGAATGTAAAACGATCGTCTACCATTCATTGGGTGCTCATTAAAGAAATGCGGCCAAAACTGATCCGGAATCCTCAACTATAAAAGCAGACTGAGCATTAAAGAAATGCGGCCAAAACTGATCCGGAATCCTCAACTATAAAAGCAAACTAAGCAAGTTTGTAGCGATTCATCACACAGATAAGGATCGGAAGGACAACACAAACGCCGGCGTTGCCTGCGCGTTTTGTACGCCCACCTTCTCGTACCATGTCTCTCTAACCCCTCTGTTGCTTTGGGGTGTTAAAAACGATCAATCAATCAATCAATCAATCAATCAATCAATCAATCAATCAATCAATCAATCAATCAATCGATCGATCGATCGGTCAACCCGTGTAGATGTTGTGTTGGAGTTGACGTCGTTAACTATAAGTTGCGCGTTCTACCCGGGTGATATGTTCCTGTTTTTAAAAATAAGTTTGCTTCAAAAATCGATATAACAGACTTGCAAGATTGCGAGGGCTGTCTCAGGTGTGAATAAGTGTCATATATCGTGTGGAAAGCGTCAGTTCCTTCAGGTCATGGCACTCGCCTAAAGCAAAACAAAAAGCGGGGAAGGTACAAAACCGGCACACGTCCGTTCCAGCTAAGACACAGCCCATCAAGCACTGTCGGCGCGAAGCGCTTCCCTGGGCAAGACGCAGACTACGAAGTACACCCGTATCATACATCGCCCACGCATTCGTATATGCGTGCACGGTCGAATTCGCCAGGCACGGCACGGCCCCCACAGCTGTTTCTTGCGGCGGGTCCCAAACGTGATCGGTCATGTACGGGGCCGCCAAACACGAGACAGTCCTCCCATTCACTCGGCAAGTGACTACGCGATGGACTCGCGACAGGTGACCGGACAGGGCGAGGTCGTCTGCGACGATGCTGTGGGACCACGTGGTGACCCCCTCGAGCAACGGGCGGCATTGCGTGTGCAGAGAAAGAGAGCGTGATACACTGCAGCGAGGGTGCCGGTGCGGAGGCACTTGGCATACTTATCTCTTCCGCGGGCACCCCGTTGGCACGAACAAGAAAAACTCGCCCCTGCGCGTGATGCACAGCATCGGAGCCTTCGCAAATGAGCGGTTAATTGTACAGCAGGGTCACTATATTGGAAATCTTGTGGTCTTGTCTTGCGAACACACTTTATCTCCTGCCTCGATCTCGTCGTCTATTTTATTTTGCATTTACCGTCTACATTCGTCGCATCGGACACTTACCCCACTGCTGATAAAATCACACCAGCTGCATTCTTTT